>NC_138160.1:171155489-171390489 GCF_964165515.1 Mesoplodon bidens | reverse complement strand
TCAGTGTCAGGCACAATTCTCTCTACGTCCTCAAACGCACATTCCCGTTATTCAGCTTAGACTGTGAACTCTGGGAGGACAAGAAAGGCCAGCGTCCATTTACTTTATTCAGTGCAAGTTCTGCTCCATAATGAATGGTAAAACACTGGATTAGTTCTGTTGCCCAAGAGTGGAAGAGGTTACGCCAAGATAGAGTTAGCAGGAGAGAGGCTCAGCAAACAAAAATAAGAAGTAACAGGGTGGAGATCAATTGATCAAGGGGCCCTACCAAGAACTTGGCACTGAAGAAGCCCTTATAAGGAATTCAGGAAAAGTGTGGAGTAAAGCAAAAGTTCCACAGTTTTCAGTAGATTCTTAATAAGGTCTAGCACCCAAAAAGTTAAAGAACCACTGGGAAGGGATATCACTTTTTCTTATGAAATTTGGAGGGGAGGGGAATAAGATTAATACATATAAAATTACAGAGAACATCAGTATAATAATAGTGCTACTTTTCACTGAGTGTTATTTATGAGCCAGGTCCCAGCCTAAGCATTATAGACTACAGTTCCTTTAATTCTTGCAACCACCTATGTTGTTGTAGATTATCTCAAGAAATAGAAAGGATTATCTCCAGGTCTCAGATGAAAAAATGGAGGCTGAAAGAGTTACGTAGCTTGCCCAAGGTCACACATCTGGTCAGCCAAAGCTAGGATTCCAACTCAGACTCCATGCCAGGCTGCAGAAATTGATAACAGCAGTGGCAAAAAAAAAGAGCCATGGGGGCGGAGTCAAATCTCCAGGCTATGGACCCTGGTTCTGCCTTAGGTAAATCCCTTCCCCTTTCTGGGCCTTTGTGTCCCTACGTGTAAAATAAGGAGTTAGACTAGATAAACAAACATTTGATGCAACAATGTTTCTAGAACATGAAACAAACATATTCTGTAAAGGTTCAGAGAGCAAATATTTTAGGCTTTACAAGACTGTCTCTGTTGCAGCTCCACAACTCTGCCAGGGTACCGTGAAAGTACCCGTAGACAATACCCAAGCGAATGGGCGTGGCTGTGTTCCAATAAAACTTTATTTACAAAAACAGGCACAAGGCTGGATTTGTTCCATGGGATTATAGCTTGCTGACCCTGGACCAGATGATCTGTAGGGTCCTTCTGAGTCTGACATTTCAGAAATCCGGGTCCTGATTGTAGCGGTGGAGCCCAGAGGGACCAGTGCCTTGAAAAGTCAGCTGTACGGAGCCTATTGCCATAACTTTTGTTTTGTTATGTTTTGCTTTAACCTTTGACGGTTTCAACAAGTGTGTTTAGAAAGTAAATCCTGGCAGTGGCAATACAAAGGCAGCTTGGAAGAGCTTTAGCCCCAGCAAAATCTCCATCGGTAACATGGACAACTACCTCTGTCTTATGAAGAGCCTGGTACAAACACAGCTGCGTGCCCATCTTCAAACCATATTGCAACCCAAAGGCCATTTCTTGAGAAATTTGGGGCCCATGACAGATTTCTGGACAAAGTGATGGGCAAAGCCCATGGATGGTAAAGGGACTGCCAGAGTCTTTCAAGAAAACGGCAAACGTCTCTCCCCTTTGCCCTCAACTCTGCAGCACTGCGTGTTGGTGTTGGTGACCTGTTTACCTTGTCCCACAGGAGAAGCTGCTAGGGCATAAGGAAGCAGGGACCCATTCTTGGTTCCAGACTCAGTAGGCTTTTCACACTCCACGCTTTGGTGCCCTCACACCCCAGCCCCCAGTTCAGGGCTCCCAGGTGCTCCCCGAGCATGTGATGTGATGTCAGCCCCTGGATGATTTGGCAATTAATCTTCACAAGTTTACTGCACGTGGTTGCTCCAAGCTCTCTTTCACTTACGGAGACATGCAGTGCATCTAGAATTTCTGGGCTGGGGGAATCCTTGCTCACCAAAGATTGACAAATTATAATTACCAGAGAGAAAAGCAAGTTTACCCAGAGGGGGCTGAAATCCCTCCCTCCTGGGAGCTTCTGACCTGCTGCCTTTAGAGGAAATGCCTCTAGTGCAGCCAGTGTCCTCTGCTCAGAAGAAAGGGTACTTCCCTCTCCCATCTGGGCTGCAGCAGGGGCAAAAATCCTCCTTCAGGTCCCCAGAGACCCTAGTGTACCTCATGAAGCAGAGGCCTCATACCTCCATTTCTTTTTCCATTTTTAGTCTCATTTACTGGGTACTTTGTATTCCAGCTGTGCCACCTGCCAGCCCTGTGGCCTTGGGCAACCACTCTGAGACTCAGTTTGCTCATCTATACAATGTCAGTAGTAATAGCATCCACCTCATAATATTATTAACAGTATTACGTCAGAAAATGTACATAAGGCATTTGGGGCACAACGCTTGCGTTGTGGTAAGCACTTAATAACTCACATTATTAAGTGCTGATATTTTCACTATTACTCTGTGCTAGGCACTTTACACACATTATCACATGTAATCCTCACCTCAGCCCTCTGAGGTAGGCACTCTTATGATCTTCATTTCACAGATGAGGAAACCACAGCTCAGAGTGGTTAAGTGACTTGCCCAAGGACACACAGCTAATAAATTAGTGGACGTGGGACATAAACCAAGTCTGTTTGATGCCAGTGTTCAGACTCTTAGTCACTTGACTATCCTGCCCAAGGTCACATTAGCAGCTATTAAATAAGGGAAGCAGGCTTAGATTCCAAGTTGGCTCTCAAATCTTCAGCAGACTGAGTGCTGGCCTGGGAGGCAAGAAAGCCTGACCCAAGGAGCTCCTGGGCAGAACCTTCTCACCCAGACAGCTCTGCCGTGCCGTCCCTTCCCTGACCTCTGCCTCACTCGGGAACCTGATCACATTCTGTCTTCTGCTGTAATTTCCTTCTACTGTAGTTTCAGGGCTAACACTGAACCTTCTGCTGCCTTTTCTTTCTTTTTTTTTTTTTTTTTCCTTAATCTCAGTCTGGTGCAGAGAGAAGGATACAAGCTTTGGAGCCAGACAATAATGCTTTGAATACCAATGCTGCTTACTCATCGAATGGCCTTGGCCATGTCACAGAACCTCTCTGAACCTCAGTTTCCTCATATGTAAAATGGGGATAATTCCTACCTTGCATTGTTGTAAAGATTTAAGTAAGTGCACATAGAGTACCTAAAACAGTGCCTGCCACATAGTAGGTACTCTCTGAGGGGCACTTTACCAACATCATCATCTCCCATGGCACCTAGCTCAGTGCTAGGTTATTGTTTGCTTGATTTAATTCACCTTTGATTCGCCCGCAGCACCTAGCATGGTCCCTTACACAGAGTAGATGCTCCTGTATACGGCTGGTTGAATTGAAAACTGGAGAGAGCTAGAGAGGGAATACCATGCAAAACTGCATGATCACAGATGACAGATCTCCTCCCACAGGTCCTCTAAACAGATCTCTGAATCTCCCACAGCCTTGGTCTCCCCACAGGTCAAACTCAGTGGCAGCTTCTCCTAGAGGGCTCACAGAAATGGGAGTTTGCAATATCAGAGGTTTCTAATGAATCAGATGGATAATGAAAAGTTTCTTCTTCCCTGAGCCTCGAGTGAGTCAGAGCTCTGTGCTTGGCTTTGCCCCAGGGAGTACCAAGAAAATGAAAGATCGTCTGTATCCTCATGACACCTAAACAAATGGTCATTTCTCTGGGTCAAATATCAGCCAGAGGGGTTAAAAGGCATCTCCAGTGAAGGGAGGAAAGGAGCAGCAGGGAAAGTACCATGAGCAAGGTGCTTAGTGGGGTCCCGGTACATGGCTCCTGTTAAGGCTAATACCTGTTTGCCTTATGATGGGATGTCTGTTTTGCTTTCGTGAAAGATGCTGCTAAATGACAACATGTCTGAAATCTACAAGCATTTTGAACCCCTCGATCTGGCTCAATAATCCCTTCCACATCCTGACACCTGAATCAAGACATAAGTTCTCATTTAGGTAACAAGCTGTCCTCTTTTGTAACAAGCATAAACCACATCTGTATCTCAGACTTTCTCTTTTTCTTCCTGGCCTTTTGCCACTATAGGAAAATGTCAGATAGGCTAAGTTTTCACATTGCAGCTGGTTACTGTGATTATGTAGACACAGCCTCTGTAAATTCAATGGTGTGTTGCTGGCTGTTCAAGAGCTGGTGAAATTAATGCCCAGGGAAGTGGGAAATGGGCCACGACAACCAAAAGGTGGACTCAAAACTTGCTCTCCATTCTGCCCCGCTCTTTCCCTCCTACCTCCCTGTCTTTGTGATAATCACCAGCTTTCTGCCAACCTGCTGGCGTTCTGTTCCTCCTCCCACTTCCCCTTGGGAGTAAACCAGTTCAACAGAAGCACCATCATCCTAGACTTAAAGATACATGAGCATGGTGGGAGCTGAGTGTATGCGACCCCACTCCCACCACCGCTGTGGACAATGCATTGGAGAAGGGGCAGCATGGATGCCTTCAGAGGCCTCTTTATCCAGCAAAGGAAGCTGACCACCTGGAACTAGAAGACCTCAAAAGATCATCTGGCCCAGGCCCTATCTCCAGACAGATCAGTACATGAGCCGCCCAGGACCAAGGACAATCTCTCCTCTTCATAAGGACCCCTGGCAGAGGCCTGCCCAAGTCGTCCCTGTCTCACACTCTGCTGTATAGGTCATGAGTAGCTGCCGTGTGTGGCTTCTGTCTGGGGCAGAGGAAGGTGCACCGCTCTGTGGGGCAGGGGACTGGAGTTGGAGAACCAACTCTGCACCTGACTAGCTGTGGGAGTTTACCAATTTTCTCTGCCTCCTCGACCACCTCCAAAATGGGAAAATGGGCAAGCAAGAGTTCTGCTAGCTCTTGAAGAGCTAAATCACTGTAAACCAGTGACTCTCTTATTTTAAAATCTTCATATACAACTTAAGCCAGTTTAATTGAAATAGAAAAAGTCTGTTTTCAGGGCTATCTCTATCACAGATTCCTTAATCTCAGGGAACTCCTTGAAATTGTGTATTTTGTGCATTTGAGGGTCTGTAAATTTTGATGGGAGAGATTAAATCCCTAGATAGGTGTATGATATCCTACCACCTCCATATATATATATATATATATATATATATATATATGAGGTTAGGGACCCACCTTTAGGATGGAGAGCTTAAATGTAAATCACCCTGAATGGCTTCCTGGTTCCCCACCTCTGAATGCCAGGCTACAGTGATTATCAAGGGCAGGAAGTAGGAAGCCCTAGATGCAGGATTCTGGGCTAGAGTAAAAGAAGGCATCAGGCTTTACTTTTTTCTTTTTTTTTTTTTTTTTTGCTGTGTAGCATGTGGGATCTTAGTTCCCGGACCAGGGATTGAACCCGTGCCCCCTACATTGGGAGCATGGAGTCTTAACCACTGGATTGCCAGGGAAATCCCCAGGCTTTACTCTTCAGTCTCCAGCTCTCACGACCCATTGCTCTGCCACATGTCTACTAGCCATACACCTCAGGAATATACTAACTCTCTCTGAACCATGGTTTTCTCAACTGTCAATGGAGAATGGTATGCTTCTGTTAAAGGTTGTTGTGAAGAATAAAAGAAAATGAGTAAATGCTTGGCTATCAGTGGAAACTCAATAAATGTGAGTTCCCTCCCAGCACTAGTAGCTCAGGTCCCAAAACTGACTATTTGGAAGACAGCTCCTATAACAATCAATCCACCCCTACCTCAAATGTAAATTGGCACAGTCACTATGGAAAACAGTAAGGAGGTTCCTCAAAAAATTAAAAATAGCAATCCCACTTCTGGGTATATATCCAAAGCAAATGAATAAAGGATTTCATTTGCACTCCCATGTTCTCTGCAGCATTATTCACAAGAGCCAAGACGTGGAATCAAATGTCCATCATCTGATGGATGGATAAAGAAGACGTGGCATATATATATATATATATATATATATATACATATATATATATATATATGTATATATATATATATATATACACACACACAGACACACACACACACACAATGGAGTATTATTCAGCCAAGACAAAGAAAGAAATCCCACCATTTGCAGCAACGTAGATAAGACTTGAAGGCATTATGCTAAGTGAAATAAGTCAGACAGAGAAAGACAAATACTACATGGTATCACTTATATGTGAATCTAAAAGAAAAAAAAAAACCTCATAGAAACAGAGTTAGTTAAGTGGTGGTTACCAGGGGTTGGGTGGGGAGGGGCTGGAGTGGGGAATTGTTGGTCAAATGGTGAAAACTTCCAGTTATAAGATGAATAAGTTCTGGGGATCTAATGTGCATCATGGTGATCGTAGTTAATAATACTATATCATATACTTGAAAGTTGCTAAGAGAGTAGATCTTAAATGCCCTCACCACAAAAAAAGAAATGGTAATTACGTGACATGTTGGCAGTATTAGCTAACACTATGATGGTAATCATTTTGCAATATATGTGTCTCAGATCAACTTACATTATGTTATATGTCAATTATATCTCAATAAAGCTGGGGGTGATAATTCAGCCCCTTCCTTGCTTCTGGGGGAAAAGTGTGACATAACAGCTAAGTGCTCAACTTTGGATAGATCCATAGTTGGGTTCAACTCCCAAATTCACTCCTTGGTGGCCATGTGGATTTACGCATAGTTAAATTTCACTGCACCTTGGTGTCCCATCCACTAAATGAAAATGATTATGAGAATAGTCCTTCTTTCCTAGGGTCGTGAGAAAATGCGACAAGTGCATAAATGTTAACTAACATAAGGCTCTCCCTTGGCATCCTTGGCCATACCCTCTTTCCTAAGTACTATTCACCCACCTTGGGAAGTGTGTCCCTATAGCTGAATGTCCAACCTGGAAATCAGGCAGAAAGGGGAAAAGAATTCAAACAAATAATCTGGATTCCCCAAGTCCCCTCCCCATTTGCCTGGAGGTCTCTTACCCCATTCCTACCCCCAGATAGCCCACAGTTTGTTCCTCATTTCTTTCAGGTCTTGGCTCAAACATCACTTCAGGAAAATCCCGAGCACCCATATAAAATTCCAAATGCGCCCCACAGCATTCCATTTCCCCAGTCTTGCTTTATTTTCTCTGCTACACCTGTCAGCATAGGGCGCACCTCAGAATTTGCCTACTTATTTGTTTGTCTCCTCCCACTAGCATGGAAGCTCCCCAAGGACAGGGGTCTTTGTCTACTTGGTTCAATTGCTCTACCCACAGTGCCTAGAACAGAAGCCAGGGCAGACAGGGGGTTCCCAGTTAACAATCTGTTAAATGAATGAGTGATTGAATGAACGAATGCATGACAAGAAGCTTCCGAGTTTTCTTATGAGACCAGAGAGGTTTCACAGGGAGGGAAGGATGGGGGTTGGTGTCAGATCTGACTCAAGTCCCTCTCATTTGACTAACTTTGGAATTCTTCCTCTTTTAGGTGCCACGCAAGTTGCGGAGCCCGCTATATCTGAGTGCTGACTCCAGACGCCCCTCGCCAAAGGCAAGCACCCCCAGCCCACTTTTGAAACTGCGGAGTGAATAGGAGGAAAAAGAATCCCAGTGGGCCACCGGGGGATGGGGGACAGGGGGATCCCCAGGCTCAGGTCGCTCTACCCCCAGCCCCCCGCCCCCCCACCTCTTCCCCTCCCCCTACTGGCCTGCCCTGGGGGAGACGGGGGCGCGGCCCGCCTCCGGGCTGAGCAGGGTGGTGGCGTCGGGGCTGCGGGCGCCTTCGCTGGACCCGCATTGCCCCCTAGTGCCGCGCGGAGTCAGGGCGCCGGGCTCCCCCGCCTGATGTCACCGCCGTGCAGTCAGCCCAGAGGCGGCTCATTGAAAGCAGACCCTCCTCGGCGCTAGCTGGGCGGAGGCGCCGCTGTCCGCAGACCCGCCGCGGGCCGGGCAGAGCCGGGCGCCCCCTGCCCCGCCGCCCGCTCCTCCCCGCCGCTCCCCGCGAGCCCGGCCCGGCGCGCCTGACGTGGACCATTAAACTTGGAGCTGCCGCTTCGTCCCCTCTCTCCTTCTCCTCGCTGTGACAGGCGAGCGATCGGCTTGGTGCAGGCAGGAGACGTGCTGCCGGGCTGGGCTGCCCGGGGGAGATGACTTCTCGCCAGGAGGGCGCCTCTGGGAAGAAGACCACGGGGAAAGCAAAGTTTCAGGGCAGCTGAGGAGCCTTTGCCAGCCCTTCCCAGCCCCGTCACCCCTCTGGCTATGGAGGGCGGACTCTAAAATGAATCCCGATCTGGACACCGGCCACAACACATCAGCACCTGCCCACTGGGGAGAGTTGAAAAATGCCAACTTCACTGGCCCCAACCAGACCTCGAGCAACTCCACACTGCCCCAGCTGGACGTCACCAGGGCCATCTCCGTGGGCCTGGTGCTGGGCGCCTTCATTCTCTTTGCCATCGTGGGCAACATCCTAGTCATCTTGTCTGTGGCCTGCAACCGTCACCTGAGGACGCCCACCAACTACTTCATCGTCAACCTGGCCATTGCCGACCTGCTGCTAAGCTTCACCGTGCTTCCCTTCTCCGCGGCCCTGGAGGTGCTCGGCTACTGGGTGCTGGGCCGTATCTTCTGTGACATCTGGGCCGCCGTGGATGTCCTGTGCTGCACAGCCTCCATTTTGAGCCTGTGCGCCATCTCCATCGACCGCTACATCGGGGTGCGCTACTCTCTGCAGTACCCGTCGCTGGTCACCAGGAGGAAGGCCATCTTGGCACTCCTCAGTGTCTGGGTCTTGTCCACGGTCATCTCCATTGGGCCTCTTCTTGGGTGGAAGGAGCCGGCGCCCAATGATGACAAGGAATGTGGGGTCACTGAAGAACCCTTCTATGCCCTCTTCTCCTCCCTGGGCTCCTTCTACATCCCTCTGGCGGTCATTCTGGTCATGTACTGCCGGGTCTACATCGTCGCCAAGAGGACCACCAAGAACCTGGAAGCTGGAGTCATGAAGGAGATGTCCAACTCCAAGGAGCTGACCTTGAGGATCCACTCCAAGAACTTTCACGAGGACACCCTCAGCAGTACCAAGGCCAAGGGCCACAACCCCAGGAGTTCCATAGCTGTCAAACTTTTTAAGTTCTCCCGGGAAAAGAAAGCAGCCAAGACCTTGGGCATTGTAGTCGGCATGTTCATCTTGTGCTGGCTACCGTTCTTCATCGCTCTGCCGCTTGGTAAGTTGGGGACTGGTGGAGGGGAACGGGGCATTTTCAGATCTTGGGTCTATTGATGAGCGTACTATAAAGTTTTTTGTGGGTTTTAGTGTTTTATGCAGTCTGTGTGTGTTTGGAGGTTGGGGAATATTGTTTGTTCTGCAAAGGCTTTGCAGATTGGGTAGGTGGCTAAGAACCAACTCAGGTGTTCGTGGAACGCGCTAAGGTACAAGTCACTTGAAATAGAACCTTGGGAGGCAAATCTGGTATGTGCAATGACTCATTCAACCGCCTTGGTTTAGTAATTAAAAAGGACACTGGACTCGAACACCACACCAGCGTTATTTCAGTAGTAATCATGTGCCCGCTAAGGCGGTGTCACTAAAGCAGCATACAAAAGAGTTTGTAGTTACCGCAGACACGGCATTTGGGAAGCAGGGAGGCAGCTCGTACACAGGCAGTTTTCATTCAGCATTTCCAGGGCTCCTGCAGAGATCCACGCTCCTCAAGAGCTTTGCAGAGGCTGCCTTCTCCCCCTCGTCCTTTCACCACTTGCTCTCACCTCCACGCACTCCCTCCTTTACCAGTTAATAAGAGCATTTTACAGCCTCACAGCCGCAACCAGCCTTTAGCTAAAGCTTGAGATTTGAAAGAGAAGGAAGACGGCCAGAGGGTCACACATTCTCAGTTTCCACCCCAAAATATCCCTAACTCTGGTGATTTATGGAATGTCCAGAATTAAATTATAGTTGCGCTTCACCTTCAGCTACCAGACACCAAGTCCTGCTAGTATGAAACTGAGCCCTTTCTCTCCTATGAAAATGTGCCCATCTTCTTTTGTTTGGGAGTCCTACTAAGTGAGTTGTTCAAAAGGCTACCTGACTTCCTCTAAGGATGAAGCCAAGGTCTGGGTAGGAGGTAAACCTAGAGGAGGGTACTGTGATATGCTGTCCACACGGCTCAGGAAACACTTGTCCCTTCTCTGAGGCAGTGATCTGCTTTGATTTCTTTTTTCTATCCCTGGGGGACACTCCAGAAAATGAATGGAGGGAGGTAATTATGACAGAGTCATGTGCTGTGATATCAGAAGAGACAACAGCTGCTACTTGCCCTGGACCACTAACGCCTGCAGTCACACCAGGGGCTCAGTTGGAACTGAACATAAACAAATCCCCGAAGTAACAAAAATCCTAAAGACACACTGCTTCCAAGAGAAAGAGCCAAATAGAAAGAGGGTAAACTGATGTCGGGAGTTTCCATTTAAAAATGATAAAGAAAAATTGTTTAACCTACTCTCCATATTGTCATTTCTAAGGCTAGCTTTCGAGCTAATGCCTTTCAGAAATATTTTCAGCGTGTAAAGTGGAGAGGGTTTGAAGCTCTACCCGAAGTAGTGATCACATGCTGCTGCCCAGCTTTCTTTTCTTTCCCAAGGTCTCAGGGTCCTTTTGCAGGCTTGTCCAGTTAAAGTGGATGACAGTTCACACTCCATTGGACCATACAAAGATCGTGGTCGCACATGGAGTGATTTGGCCAATAATTAGCCATGTGACCTTGGGCAAATGATGACTTCTCTGTGAGCCTCAATTTCTTCATCTGCAAAATAGGGCTAATTACTATTTGCTCCATGGGGTTTGCGCTAGTGCGTGGAAAGGACTTAGTACAGTGTCTGGTACACAGCAAATACTCAATGAAAGTTAGCTCTTAGTACTACAAACCAAACCCCAATACCCCCTGCAGCTAAAACTGTGTTTTCTTCTCCATTCAGTTGCCAATACCTGTTATTAAAGGCTCAGAAGGGAACTAGATCTTTTTCCTTTCTTCCTTCTTCCCCCGATCCTCAGCCGGCAGAGGCTGTGACCAGAGCATCCTCAGGAAAGACAAAGCCCCAGCAGGATGCTGGAGTGGATGAAAGGTGCAGGCTTTCACTTTAGGGGGCAGGGGAAACAACTGAAGAGGCTGCCAGCATGTTGAAATGGAAAGAGAACTGCTCTGAGGGTCAGGAGCAATAGCGTTATGCATGTGAGCTTTGCCATCGATTAGCTCTGTGAACTTAGGTGTGTTGCTTTACCAGCTGGGCTTCAGGTCTCACTTCCAGGGACCAAGAGGGTTGGACTAGATCAAGGGCTCTCAAACTTCAGTAAGGATCAGAATCATTTGTGGAACTAGATAAAAATTCAGCTTCTAAGACCTAACGCATAGAGAATCCGAGCCAGTAAATCAGAGAAGTCCCAGGAGTCACGTTTAACCAGCCCACCAGGTGATTCTGAAGAGGTGATCCGCAGACCAGGCTTTGAGAAGCACCGGCCAGGGGATGCCTCAGCTCCTTTCAGGCTCCAAGCTCCTGGACACCCAGGTTTTTAAACGCTGCAAAGGTTAGCACTTCACCACCCACGCGGTGGTGCAGGACGATGTGGCTTCTCTCTGGGTCCTGCTCTTCACACCCACCCTCAGTTTCTTCTCACTTACACTATTTCAGTTTCCCCCCTGTTTCTATCCATGCCTTTCTGAGACCTTATCTTCCTAACATCTCAGGTCCTTGGCTTCTATGCCACAGAAAGTGAGATGTTCTTGCCACCCTGATGCTATCAGAACTTGTTTCTCTTCTCCTTGACTTGAAGACTTCCTGACCAACCGTTATCTCCCAGAACTCTCCCAGTGTGCTGTCCCTGAGCTGAGTCCATCCACATCCTTCTCCCCTGGAAACCCAACCCTTGGCGGGTAAGGAGTGTGGACTCCAGGCCTTGAATTTGGGATGGACTTCGAAAGTGACTCAAGAGTTTCAAACAGAGAAGGTGCTTAATTAACATGTTCTTAGTAATTTATCAATAGAAAGAGCATCTGAGCAAAATGGAGATGTGGGCTTCTACTTCGTCTGAGTTCAAATAACACCCAAATAAAAGTAGCATGATGTAGAACAATAACTCCTTTGGAATCTGATGCAGGTTCCAAATTCTAAGTTTTCCATGAAAGGCTTTTCACTCAGAAGGGGAGAAAGCAGATCTGGGGGAAGACAGTGGTTGGCAAACAGAGAAGCCCAGGTAGGAGTAAACTTCCAGTTGGCAATAGACTTCCAGGTGCCTGGATGGCACGAGATTTCTATCGCTGTGTTTGTCTTCTCTGTGGAAGAGGAGGGTTGGGATTCCTCCTGGGAAGGAAGGAAAATAGCCTTGCCCCCTACAGGGTCCTGGTCAGGGGCCCCATTTCTTTTCCTTCCTCCCTTGTTTTTATTTTTGGGAGCAAGGTTGGGCTGCCTGCAGAGACAGGCCTCCCATCTCCTGTGGAGCCCTCCCCACCTGTAACACCCTCCCTATCTCCTCCCCACCCTTTTTCCCTGTGGCCTCAGACCAAGTTGGGCCAGGGACCAGCTCTCACTTACTCAGGAGCAGGGATGAATCCACTAAACAAGGGCCTCTTTATTCAGCCCCTGGAATCAGGCCATGGAGGGACAGGAAATAATTGGAATATAATATAGTAGCATTTCTACTTGATGGGCGATGTGCACGGTGTCCAAGGAATCTTCAGCTGCCTGGCATTACAATGAAGGCCAACTCCCACCCGCCTGGTCAGGGTTCAAGAAGTGGCTGGGCTATTGAGGGATGTGCATTGCACTGGGGTGCAGGGGGGGTGTGGTAGATGGGGGTGCGGGTGGGTAGCAGGAAGCACTGGGCAGCCAACTGGTAGCTGGGCTGTGTGTGTTGTTTCGAAAACACTGGAACCTTGCCTCGCTCCAAATCCTTCTTCCGTCTTTTAAAATGCTGAAAGGCAGGCATCAGGAAGCCATTATTGAACTAACTGCTTTCCCCTCCAAATAAATGGTCAGTTTCAAAGAAACAGTTGTAATCTCTATAGTACTGGAACCAAATTGGAATCCCTCTCTCCATTGATTTGTTCCTCCAGTCCTCTCATTCAAATTAGGGCTGATGAATTTCCAGCTCCCACAAGAGCATAAGGGAGGTTGGGGGTCTCAGAGGTGGCTTAGGACAGAGCCACCCCCGCAGACACACACTGATCCTCCAGTTCTGAGGTTTCAAAACACAGGGATTTGAGTTGCTCACCGGGAAATCAATTGGTTTGAGTGAGGGAAAATTTTACACACAGGGAATCCTTCCTAGAAGAGGGAGATCTTACTGCAGGAAAATACATTGTCATTTATAAATCATTAATGAAGTCTTCCTAAAGCACCTACTATGTGCTAGGCATTGTACTAATCACTGGGTGGTTGAACCAAAGCAAACATGGCCCCTGCGTGCAGGAGGCTCACAGCCCAGTGAGATCCTATTATCATGGAGCACATACTATGTACCAGACATTCTGCTAGGCCCTCTACAGACATTATCTCACTAATCCTCACAGCTACCCTGACAGGGGAAAGTAATTGCTCCCTCTCGACAGTTAAATATACTGAAGCTCAGAGAGGTTAGACTTCTTGCCCAAGGTCACACAGCAAGTAAATGGTAGAGACAAGAATTGAATCCGTGTCTGTCAGAACAGGCACTTGCCTGGTCCAGTGCACAAAGATGTCTGACCTTTTTGCTTTCTGGTCCCAACCTGCTCTCATAGCAAATGTTCTCCAGAAACCCCAGAGCCACCTTGTCAAAAGCTGATTATTCTACTTCTGTTACAAAACCCTGTCTTTCTTCCATTCCCCACTCACCCCTGAAAAAAATTCACTCATAAACTATCAGGGAAGGTCATCCACATTCTAGCTCAGGGCTCGGCTTTCTCTATACCTCCTGCACTGTGCATGACATGGGTCTCTCAACACTGGGCATTTAGTCTCCCCAACCAGGAAGAAAAAGTGGGATCTTGCCCTTCATAGAGGGACTTGTTTCCACATCTTTAATCATTCATTCATTCATTCACTGAATAAGTATGTATTTATTGGAAGCCTACTAGGTCCAGGCATTGTGCTGGAGATTGTGGAGCAAAGCAGCTGTGTTTCACGTTCTCGTAGAATTTAGTTCTAGTGAGGAACACAGGTAATTTGAAAAATACACACATGCAAATAAACATAAATGCAAATCATGAAAAAAGATTTGAAGAAAAGGGGTATGCTGCTATTAGAAGTATACATTTGAAGAAAAGGGGTATGCTGCTATTAGAAGTATACAACAGGGATCGGTATATCACAGGGATCCCTGAGTGGCATTTAGGCAGATCCCTGAACAGTTTGGAGGAGCTAATTCAGTGAAAGGGGCAGGTAGAAGAAGAGAGCTCCAGGCAGAAGGAAGGGCACACCTGAAAGTCCTGAGGGAGGCGCTGGTAGGGAGCTACCAGAGCCTGGAGAACAGAGGGGAGGCAGGTGCAAGTCGAGGCTGGAGGTGCAGGCACACGTGGGGCCGTGCAGGGGCTTTTGTGCCACATTAAGGATTTTAGATTTTATGATAAATTAATTGCCATGGCCAGTACTGAAGGATTTGAAGCCGACAAGAGATACAATCTGATTATGTGTTTAAAAGATGACTCAGGCAGCTACATGGAGCACAGAGCAGAGATGGGGCAGTTAGGAGGCTGTAATCCCAGTGAGCGCTGGTGGTAAGTAATTTAGACCACGCTGGTAGCAGTGGAGGTGGAGAGAAGTAGACAGATTCAGGGACTTGGGGATGGGTTGGTTATGATACAGGAGAATAAGAGATGTATCTGGAATAGCCCTGAGGTTACTGGGTGAAACACAACCAAGAGGATTCCTCCCAGGATCTCCTCAGATCCCATTCATCAGGGCTCACAAGATACCATGCTAGGAATGATACGCCAGACACTCTTATGAGGTGAGTGGACAAAATGGCCCAACCCAAAAACCAGGAGCCATGACCATCAGCAAACCCAGATGCTCATTAGAAACATCTGGCAGGGGACTGCTTTCAAAAGCACAGATTCTTGAGCTCTACCACAGACCTTTGTATCAGAATCTTTCATGATGGGGCCATGAATCTCAATTTTTAACCAGTTCTCACAGGCAATTATGCTACCAGCATAGCACTAGTCCTCCCCATGCCTGGGAACCTGGAATGAACACCCCTTGGAGAACCAGAGTTTGGTTAAACTTCCCCCAGTGCAGCCAGAAACATCCCCAGTCCTGCCCAGTCCCTCGGGCCAGTCCATACAGAGGAAGGCAGAAGATTGTTAGGAGGGAAGGTGAACTCTTCAAACCAGAGCCTCCCTGGAGAAGGGGAGGAGAATGAGCACTGTGGAAGCAGGTCTTCAATGTAGCAGGTAACACTGCTCAACACTAAATGTTCTATATAGCTTGTAATTTTCACAGCCCCTCTGCAGAGCAAGGATCATCACCCTGTGTCTAGAGTTCAGAGAGGTTTGGTAAATTGCCCAAGGTCACACAGCTAGTAAATGATAGAATCTATTAGACTTCATATTTGGCACTCAATAAACATATGTTATATTATTCTTGTTGTCACTAGAGTGCTTCCAGACATTTGTCTGGGGTCTGGTGCCCATGGGTGATAAAATTTTTACTGGCTCATGACAAAATGAAAGAAGAGTTAGGAAAATTCTGTGTTTTTCCAAATGTACTAAATATAAATGACTGTTCTTTTATTCTAAAGACTATGTCCTATCTATTTGGGGAAACTGAAGTAACATTTCTTTAGTGGAATGATGGTAGTAAGTGACGGTGATAGTCATTGTGTGTGTGTGTGTGTGTGTGTGTGTGTGCAATATTCTACTTGGCAAAATAAAGGGTTACTAACCCTATGGCTGTCCCCACCAAAAATTTGTTTTGAAATTTTACTGTGAGTCTCCTAAAGTCTTAGAATCATGGGAGACACCATGATAGTTAGGCACGATAAATATTTGTGGGAGAAAGCAGGAAGAAAGGGGGAGGGTGATTTATCCTCTCCGTGATGGATAAACAAATTAGCCTCAGCTTTGCCATAAGAGTCAAAGGCGTAGGGCAGGGGGCAGGGAGGGTGGTGAGGGGGAAGGATGATGTGTGTGGAGTCATGCTTGTCAGGTATGCTAGGATGGGGGCCATTTGTGGAAGCACCCAGTCCTTCTGGGGTGCAACAGACCACAGAAATGCCAGTGGGCGTGTGTGTAGCTGCAGTGCCATCACAGATGGGCCTATTAAGATCTCTAATGCAGGAGATGCCTTTACCTGAGTATGTGTGGCTCATAAAAATAACTGATGGCCACCAGGCCACAATGGAAAATTGCTTTCTCCCACATCTGCAGGATGTTTCCGCAGTCACTGTGCTCCCTAACCACATCTGATAATAGTAATACTAATAGCTCCATTGATTAGGTCTTGCCATGTGCCTGGCTTACACCAGGCTAAGGGTGCTTTCTATGCATGCTCTCATTCACTCCTCTCCAGAGGCTTACCAAATGGACACTATTGTTGTCTCCATTTTACAGATGAGAAAACTGAAGTTCAGAGAGATTGGGTGATTTGCCTCAGGCCACCCAGCTGATTAGTGACAGAACCTGGATTCACATCTAGGCAATCAGATAAAGCTAAAGGGTTCATTACTGGGGGTATACTAGGTGTGGGGCTCTGAGCCCTGATTTATGGAAGCCCAAAGAGGCCCTAGGGAAAGCAGAGTCTATTCTGAGAAGATGGAAAGGAAGGGCAAGTGGCTGCCTATTATTCAGCAACCAAAAGGCACCATAGCCTGGTGAGAACATAAGGAATATAAAAATAATTGGGCCTTTCCCCTAGCAAGCTAAGTCAAAATTTCTCTTTCTCTTATTATGGGTGCTTTAGATTTTTTTCAGCTTCACAACATATTACGGGTAGTGCCATATACCTTTAAGGCTTTTATCAAATTGGGGCTTTGGGGTTAAACACATAAAATTTACAACACTTTTTCACAGCCTAATTTCTGGCTGCATACATTTCAGAACTTGATTCACCTCTTCACCACATACGTGTGATCTCAGCACCACAGGACTCTCTCCTACCTTGGATCAGCCTCTGGTCCTACCTCTTGATGTCACAAAGGCTGGCATCGTGGACAAGAGAGTATTTCTAGAAGCTGTTTTTCCACTTTGCAGTACCCCTGACTAGTGATAACCTAGCTATACAGAAAGAAAATGCACATATATGTATATAAGAATATACATATATGCACACCATATATGTATATTCAAGAGAACCCAAATGAAATGTATCTTTAACTCTTAGCTAGTTCCCAAAAATGCCCACAGCCCCTATACTAACACCCACATGAAGGGAAATATGACAGAGGGAAGTTGGAGTGGAATTAGATAGTGGTCCTCACCAGTTGCAAGTAATAGATCTTACTCATGAAAACTTTGCAAAACAATACTACCCAGAAGAGACACGCTGGGATCCCACCCAGGGATTTGGAGGGTCCCATGAAGAGAGGACCTCTGAGGTTAAGGAAGTGCCCATGGTCCACCCAAACACTGCCGGGGTGGCTCTCTCTAGCAGCCTCGTGACTGATGGACTTATGTGTGAACTTCTTGTAAGCAGTGACGGCGTCTTTCCTCTTTGCCTAACACGGGTGCTAGGAGCGCACCTTAACTCGGTTTGCTGTTTCCCCATATACACCTTACCTTGTCCTTACCCTATCTGTTTTTTCATACTCTTCCCTCTGGCAGGAATGCTCTTCCCATACCCTCTGAACATCCAAATCCTGTCCACCTGTAGACCCCCAGTTCTGTGGACACTTCTCTTAGGAAGTCTTTCCTGGTCCCCACCCCTTTCCCTGGCGGTGATGGCTGCCTTTCTACCTTGTGTATGGTGCTTGTCACATTTGTTCACGGGAATCAGGACTGATTGGCCCATCTTCAGCAGTGTTACTGGGCTGCAAACCTCTGGAGGAAATGGTCCAGGTTTCACTCATCTTCCTGTCCTCCATGCCCAGAGACATGTACCTACTAGACTCCCAATAAAAGTAGCAATTGCAGCTCTGATTCACACAGTATGTGCCAGACTTCATCTACCATTTGAACCTCCCAGTAGCCCATCAGATGGGTATTAATGTTCTGCTCACTTTATAAATGAGGAAACGGGCTTAGAGGTTAGGTGACTTGTCCCATTCCTTGAAAATACCACAAGCACGTCGAAACTGTCTTGACTGCTCTTGTGAAACCAAAAGGCCAATATGGGTCTGGTTATGGGCCCAATGAAGAAAGATTAGATAGATGAAGACCAGAGTGGACCCAAGTTATGAGCTTGAAAATTGGACAACATCTTCATTCTTCATAAAAGTTGCCATTCCGCCACCTCTGGGGGAGACCTGTCTATTGCCAGTCGGTCCCCATTTTCCCTCACCTTCTCAGCCCTTGTCACCTGCCTCTCACCTCTGGGAGGGATATGGTCAGAGTTGGTCCCCACAGAAGCAGGACAGGAGGACACAATTCTGGTGACTTTATAGCAGGGCCTGATTAAGACCTTCAGAAAGGCCCAAGGTATTGAGAAGTGAATGCTGCCCCCACCTCCAAATGTAATTCTAAATTCTCTCTCTCTCTCTCTCTCTCTGTCTCTCTCTCTGTCTCTCTCTCTCTCTCTCTCTCTCTCTCTCTCACACACACACACACACACACACACACACGACATACACACACACATGCCCTAAAATGAATAGAAGGAAGGCCAACATTCTAATTTATCCCATGAAGTCTACTTTGATGTCTTTAATATCAAAGCATTTCTCCAAAAAAGTGAAGGTGTCCAGCTTTGCTAATGCACCAAAGATACACTGGGTCTCTTTGTGGGTGATATAGCATTGCTCTATAATGGGGTGACCAGACATCCCACTTTCCCTGAGCCAGTCTCCACTTACGTCTGTTACCAAGGGCACTATGATGATTATTGTAACCCTCTCATATTCTCAAAATGTCTCAATTTGAATGATAAAAGTACCTCGATATTTTAACTCCCAGAGTAAGAGTGTTTACAATGGAACATCCAATGGTGCCTTGGTTTCACTGAGAAGCCTGAGATGGGGGAGGAGAGAGTCTGGCATCCATGGCCTCAGCAGTACAGAGAAAGATTAATAATGAGAGAATGAAGTGAACATTAATTGAAGGAGGAAAGGCACAACTTCACGTGTGTGTTTTTTGTGGGAAAAAGGAAGTAATGTAAAGGTTGGTTGGAAATTTTTAAGTCTTCATTCAGTTAATTTACCCTGCTTGCACGAGTGAGTCACTGAGCTGGGATCTGAATCCATGGCTGGCTGACCCTAAATACTTAGATGAGTGAGTCAGTGAAGGAGTGGATCCATTTCAGCACAAGGCAGATGGTATGATCTGAACGATGAGTGTCTCCAGAATGAAGAGGAGACGGAAAGAAGGGTGGGCCAAAGTGAATTTGGGGGGAAGAGAAGAAAAGCGAGCTATGTCCCAGGTACTGGTCAGGCTGGAATGATGGTAGGGGAGGGGCATCTTCACCCATTCATCACCCGCCTCCTGACATGACAGAGCGTAGGTCAGCCCATTGTACCGTCCTCACTGGCAGGCTTGTGTTCTTAGATTGTGTCAACAGCACACTCGTGACCACACCCAGGGGCAGCACACGTGAGTCTCCTTTGAGCACTCAAGTGCCCCTCTCTGGTGTGAGCACACAAAGTCCGCTGTAAAAGTCGCACCAATGAACAGTTCATGCCGAAATGTTCAGAAATAGAAATGTCCCTAGCACATGCAAGTGGACCATTCCTTTCAGAGCCCCATTTAACTTTTTCCAGGGGTATCTGCGCACAGTGTCTTGCTCCCCTGAAGCTGGGATGCATTTGGGGCTTGGCTTCGCACGCTTGTTAAAATTCTTCTTTAAGATAGAGTTTCCTGCCAAGCTAACATGCATCGCTTTGAGGCTGAGCTCAGCACCCTGGCCATGGCCCAGAAGGAGGTTAAAATAGGACCAAGGGCAAGCCGGGCTCACTGTCATTCACAGGCATGGGCCCCAGGGCTCACGCCACCAGCACAGGGCCAGGCAGAGATCCAGAGAGGCAGCTGGTGGGGGAGGAGGGGGTGCTACCAACTGGAACAAACAAAAAAAAGTTACATCTCTGATTTATATATTCAGGCCATCAATCACCCTCTGGCATCAAGAGAAAGTGGTACCTGCTTCCAGGTATACCCTCATAGTGTCATTTGTGACTCCTTGTCCCCAGCTCTGCAGACTTTATCTTAAGCAAAAGTTCTTGGGCTTTTTTGTTGCACGGGCCCCTTTGGCAATCTGGTGAAGCCCCTTGCAATAGATACATAAAATAAGATACAGAGGATATCAAAGAAAATCAGTTATGTTGAAATAGCTATTATAATGTTGAAAAAACAAATTTACTGTAGAGTAAACCAATGTTCATTATTAACATATTAAACAAGATCTAGCAGCAAGTCAGATAAATAACCTCTGTAACTTGAAGTAGTGGCAAGTGGAAATATTTCAAGATATCTGCAACAAACATAATATAATATCATAAATCTGATTTCTGTGGGCGACAAATCCTGCTAATTCTACAGTGGCTTGTTGCCTGCATTCCTGTGGAAGAAAATGCTAACTTTCAGCCAAAGGTTAATTCTTTAAAAAAATTTAAAAAATAATAATTTTTCCCATCCAAGTTCAGGGACTCCCTAACCCCAGAATAAGAACCCTGTCCTATGACATTATAAGGATGTACTTCAGGACATGAGGTTTCCTATACTTTTTTCTTTCAAATTATATAGTCTTAGGACCACAGGGAACGTGGACTGTGCCATTGTGCTTTGTAACTGTCTTGCATGATGACTTGTAGCAATTTTTAAATCTACTTTCTTTATTTAAAAATAGTGCAGAGACTTTTATTTAAATCAAGAAGAATAAAAAAAAAAAAGAAAAATCATTCCCACACCAGACCCCAGGTCCACCTCTATCCAGCACTCTCAGTCTTTTTCCCCAGGAGCAAACACTGTTACCAGATTGTGTATAGTTCCAGAAATAGTCTATTTATCTGTAAGCATCCATATATGTAGGTACATATGTGTAAATATTTGAGTGTGTATGTGTGTGGAATGTATGTTTACATCCTGTTTATTTTTACAAAAGGTATCATTTTATAAACACTATAGTGGAGGTTACGTTTTACACTCAACAGCATATCTTGGGCATAGTTCTGTCAGGATGTATAGTTACTGCTTTCCTTTTCATGGCTGTATAGTAATCCATCTATGGAATATCCTATTTTATTTAACAATTTCCCAGCTCATTGACATTAGGTTATTTTTGGTTTTTCCATACTAAAAACAGTGCTGCAGTGAGTACTCTTGTCTCTGTGTCTGTGCCCACATATTCAGGATAAATTCCTAGAGACAGAATCACTGGAGCAAGAAATATTTAATATTTTAGGTTTAACCTGATTATGTTCAATTTTACTCAATAAGGAATTTTAAATATATTAAAATGTAAAGTTGTTAAAATAAATAGGTTAGATCTATCGTGTAGGAGGGTTGTCATGATATTTATGTGAAAAAGACAAGTCATAGGGTTTTATGTAATCCTATTTTTAAAAGCTATTAGTCACCTCCAGGGGTAGAGAGAAGTGAGGAGGAGTAGATTATTAACTTTTTTATACACCTCTGTATTTCATATTTCACATTATTTCACGTGTGTGTGTGTGTATACACAAATTACATCACCTAGTGCTTTTATCACTAAGTATCAAGTGTGGACTTCTTCCCGTTTCAATAAAACTGAATCATTTCGGTTTTTAATTTGTATTTCACATCTTTTTTTTTTTTTTTTTTTCACGGTACGCGGGCCTCTCCCTGCTGTGGCCTCTCCCGTTGCGGAGCACAGGCTCCGGACGCACAGGCTCAGCGGCCATGGCTCATGGGCCCAGCCATTCCGCGGCATGTGGGATCTTCCCGGACTGGGGCACGAACCCGCGTCCCCTGCATCGGCAGGCGGACTCCCAACCACTGCGCCACCAGGGAAGCCCTGTGTTTCACATCTTTTAAATGATGTATTGCAATCCATAATAGAAGGTACCATAATGTGTTATATAACCAATCCACTTATGACGATAGTGGTCATATTTATGTAAATAGATAAGACACACACAAGGTATCACATTCACAAGGCCCAAGTGTAGAATGAAAAGAATGTCCCTCTCAGTTCCTTGGTCCCCACATATCGAATTCCCCTCCCTGGAGGCAACTATTAGTACCAGTTTCTTGCACATCCTTTCAGAGATATTCTATGCATATAAAAATATATTTATACATTCTTTTTAATAGAAATAACATGCTATTGTGCACTTTGCTTTTTTCACTGAACAGTGCATCTTGGAAATTTTCCACTTCAGTATAAATAGAGCAACCTCATTCTTTTTGATACTGCATAGTATTCCTTTTTCTTCCAAAAAGACTTCTATAGAAGGACATCTAGGTTGTTTCAAATCTTTTATTATTACAGACAACACTGTAGTGAATATTCCTGTACATACTTCACTATTTCCCACATTATACGATTAAAATCCTGAAAGTGGGCTCTTGTGAGTAATTTTTTTTTAATTTTTATAAATACTGCCAAATCATCCTGCATAGAGATTGTACCAATTTTCATTCCCTTAACTGACATTTGAGAGTGACCCCTCATTCCCTAACAGTTTGTTATCAAACGTTTTGATCTCTGCCAACTTGATATGTGAGATACCTGTGAATGAGATGAAGGATCTTTTTGCATGTTTGATAATCCATCCCCTCTTGATGTACAATTGTTTTGAGTTTTTAGCTGTGACAGATTTTCTTACACGTTGCACTTTTTTCTTTAATATCTTTTGTACACTTGCCCTTGAGGATTGCCTTCGGATGAAATCCACTTTGAATGGTTAGGATCAAAAGGTAGACTCATGTGAAAGGCCTCAGACACATATTATCAAATTACCCTCTGGGAAGGATGTAGCAATTTACACTCCCACTAAGCGTGTTTCAGCATAGCTGAAGAAACCCCTTTTTATGCTGATAGTTCCTCACTGCCTGGGGAAGTTTCAGACATCTGCGTGACAAGTCAGCTTCCCCTCAGAGGTGATAAGATGGCTTGAAAGCTTCAAATCCTCGCAACTAATTCGGTGTCAGCCTTCCAGACTTCAGGGCTAGCAAGCTGCCCTCTTGGAATGCAACACCCCATCCATCAGGGGAGCCAGAGCAAGCAGCAGCCTTGGAATGTGTGTATGTTACCCAGGATCTGAGAACAAAAAGCAGTCACCCAACAGTGTGTAAACGGATGTGATCTTTCACATGGCTGCCAGGGCCACCACGATCCACATCAGTGGTTCGAGCCTCTGCGGCTGATGTACTGATTAAAAACCATAACAAAATAAGATACTCCCCCCCACCCCAGGAAAACAATCAACTTTGAGGCACTCAAGGATGAATTAATAAGGAAGGATTCCGTTGGGCATCCAAGCTTGCCGCACCGACCATGGGGGCCTGTGCTGATCCAGGGAACTCAGTGGACAGTCTATATTTAGACAAGGGCATGGCAAATGCACCACATGTTAGTTGCAAAATTCAAATTGGCTTGGAAGATGCCAGCCTCACGAATGGAAAATTTAATCAAGCACTGCTTAAGAAGCAAGGAGATGGCATGTGGAGCAGATTCTTCTGGGGAAGGAGGCTTTTTTGAGAGGCAGGCAATGAGCCCTGGTTAGTCAGGGTGGTAATTTAATCCCGACCTTGAACTGCTAGTCAGGATGGAGAGGCAGAGTTATTTTCAGACTGTACTAAATCTAGAGGTGTTGGAACCAGCATCCAGGATAGGGCAGGGAAGAGATGAACTCTGACCCACTGCCACCAAGTTGGGAGATCAAGAAGATCCTAAGCCAGGAACTGAGATCAGCCAGGGAGTCTCAGAACCTCAGGAAAGCCTTTCCTGCCACCTGTCTCTGTCACTGCCATCCCACCCCCCCTCATCCAGTAAAGAGGGCTGGTACCTTCCCTTTTCCCTTTCCCTTTTTCCCTTTCCCTTTCCCTCCCTCCCTCCCTCCCTTCCTCCCTTCCTTCCTTCCTTCCTTCCTTTCTTCCTTCCTTCCTTCCAAGGAAGCCCTTCACAGGTTCTGTTTGGCTGGCAGCTTGGAGTACTAGAAAGAACAGGGACATTGAAATCAGGCAAATCCAGGTCTTCAGTCCTGGCTCTGCAGCTCATCTCTCTAAGCCTCAGTTAATACATCTGTAAAACGAGACTGAAATCATCTGCTCATAGGATTGGAGTGAGGAATAAATAGGAGAATGGATGAAAAGGACTCAGCTGGGTGCCAGACACGAGTAAATAATTCAGAAACATCAGCTATTAATGTATGTGAAGCCTCTAATATAATATTACCTTTGGAGGATACATTTAATAAGGATCTGCTGATAAATTGGGATTATGAGTAATTCTACAAATGGGCTGTGTCTTTGGGGGAAATAAAAATGGGACCAGTTCCTTCTCATTAAAAGGTTGGGGGATTAAAAATAATTTGAGACACCCATGACTTGTCCACCCAGATTTAACCAATGTTAACATGTTGCTGAGTTTGCTACCTATCTTCTTTCTCCTCTTAAATAATATGTTGCAAACACACCTAAAAGGCCCCGCTCCTCATCCCATTCATCTCTCTCCTTCTCAGAGGCAATCACCAGGATGCATATGATCAAGCAGATGCTCTTCTCTACATTTTCCTAGATGTGTCCTCTTAGAAGGCCCAAAATGAGGCCTTGGATTATGTCAGTCCTGAGTTCAAATTCCGCTCCTGCTCCTTTACTGGCTGGGTGGTCTTTGGCAAATTGCTCAACGTCTCTGTTCCTCCTCTCCCTCACGCTTCTCTAAAATGGGACAAATAACACCTACTTCACTGGGTTTTGTGAGAATGAAATAAGATTATTCATGTAAAGCAGTGGTTCACAATCAAGGATGATTTTGCCCCACAGGGGACATTTGACAATGTCAGGAGACATTTTTGATGGTCACAACTGGGGTGTGCCACTGGCATCTAGTGGGAGAGGCCAGGCGTACAGCCGAACATCCTACAATGCACAGGAAAGAATACTCAGTCCCAAGATCTCATTAGCGCCCAAGTAGAGAAAGCCTAATATAAAGCACACTATCGCAAGGGCTTAAAAATACTTATTCAATGAAACAGTAAAAAATTATGATTTTTTTATTTGTTAAGATTTTACGTTAGACCCTTCCACGTGCATTATCTCACTAGTATTACGTGAGTTGCCCCTTCCTGGTAAAAAGAATGGTAGAAGGCAAACACAGTTGCTTCTGCTTGTCTGAGACTCTCTGTCCTGCTTGTTAAAGTGGTAAACTTACTGAAAATATAAAATTTCAGGCTAATAGATTAATTGGAAGTTGTTACTCAGAGCCTAACCCCTCCTTGTCTCTGTGAAGAACAAATTGTATCAGCACTTGCAGCCATAAAATGGATTCATTTAAACCACAAATATCCCTTCAACCTAAGCAGGCCCAAGGACTGGCATGGCAAAAAATTAAGGCATCATAATTAAGCCTTTTTGACCCCTGTTCACAAGGACTGGATCCCAAAGCCTCAAGAAACTACAGAAGCGGGGTAGAATACGGGGAAGAGGAGAGAGGCCAGAGCTCTGCTTCTCTGATTCACCCCAGGCTCGGCTGGACTCCAAATGTTCTGTCCAGGGATTAGAGCCACTGTTACGCACAGAGGGTACCCACTAGGAAAGGCCTTTGCACTGAGTCTCTAAGTGTGGTCCCCAACCCAGCAGTATCCACATCACCCAGGAACTTGGTAGAGATGACACCCCAGACCTACTGAGTCAGAAACTGGGGGTGCAGCCAGGCAATCTGGGTGCTCAAGTTCTCCAGGTGATTCAGATGCACACTCAAGATTAAGAAGCAATAACCTAATAAGACCAGATATCACTTTCCCTGTGGGTCCATTTCCTGTTGCCCATGGCCCTCCCTGCTGTAGCCACACAGCTCACCAATACCTATTCCGAAATGGAGGAGCCACTCCTTACTGGCATTTCCCCTGGGCTGGAAGCTTCACACATATTCTTTAACTTCTGCAAAAATATAAGGAAGATACAATTATTCCTTTTTCCAGATGAGAAAGTCCCAGCTGAGAAACCTTAAACAGCTTGCCCAGGGTCATACCTACAGAAAAGGGCTGGAATCAGGATCTGAATCTAGGTCAGCCTGCCACCAAATCCTATCCTCTTAATGATGACATCACACTGCCTATTGATGATGAAGAGAGACAGAACATGAACAGATCAGCCCTGCTGGGGCCAATCTGTAAGCCTTGCCAAGTTAGTCTTTAGTGCCCCTCAATCCTCTGTCCTGGGGTTCACCTGCCCATAGGTGACCCCCTGGGATGCTTAACCCCCAGTGACCTGATACTGCCCCCTAGAAGCCAA
The DNA here is from genome assembly GCF_964165515.1 of Mesoplodon bidens. Taxonomy (NCBI): domain Eukaryota; kingdom Metazoa; phylum Chordata; class Mammalia; order Artiodactyla; family Ziphiidae; genus Mesoplodon; species Mesoplodon bidens. The sequence continues at coordinate 171,364,034 of NC_138160.1, read as the reverse complement.
GGCTGCCCACACTTCAGTGCTCTTGTAGCCTTTGTCTGATGTCCTCGGACTTCAAATCCCCACTCTTCCTCTTACTAGCTGTGTGACTTTGAAGCTGACTCAACCTCTCTGTGCTCCTGTTTCTCATCTGTAAATCAGTTATAATAATACATTCATATCAAGGTTGTTAAAAGGATTAAATGGAATAATAAATATGAAAATATCTAGCCCAGCGCCTCGTGCATAGTAAAAAAAAAAAAAACTCTTCTTTTGTTTTTTTTTTCCCCCCATGCTTTACACACTAACAAATATCAAAACTACTCAGTCCAGGGTTGATTCTACTGCAGTCTCATTTATTGGCCAATTAGCTAATATGAGGAGCTAATATTAATTCATAATAATGGTTTTCTGTGTTTGCCTCCAACATACCATTTGCACTTCAACCAGGGGCCCTAAGTCCTTGTACAGCTTGGGAGGGATTAATGATGGAAGTATTAAGGAATACGGAAGGCCAGTGGGAAGCTTTCCCCATCCATATTGTTCCAATTCAACTCTAATAGACAGGGGATCCCAGAGAAATGGGAAATGGGATAAGAAGGGGAAGTATGCCTCCAAGGTTGCCCCTGACTTTGAAGAGAAAAATGAGCTCCTGGCATCTGAATATCAGGATAGGTGGGAACAATGCAAAAAAAGAAGTGAAATCAAAGACTAATGAGCTGTTTGCCAACATTTAACACAATTGCTTGGTATCTGCATAGTTGAATGTAATAAAGCTTCATTAAAAAGTAGTTATAACAACTAATAAGACTCTAATTAAATTACCTTTCACTGGGCAAGCTGCTTGTGAAGTCCTAATTAGGTTATTTGCTGCCATTGGCCTAGCCTGGGAACAAAAGAAGATTCTGTTATGTCTTCAGGGATGCCTAGAAAGCCAGATCCCTAGACTCATGCAAGAATTGCTAAGAGGCTCTAAATCTGGGGGCAGCTGGTCTGAGACTATCTTAGCTCTCCAAAAACCAGGATGTGTGGCCAGAGTGAAATCCCTTAATAGGTCCCACTGCTCTTAGGAGCCAGACAGTTTAAAAGATGGAAAAGATATTTAAAGATGGAAATTCTAAGAATTTCACTTTACAGAAGCGGGCCTGGGAAGTGATTTATTCAAGGTCTTCCAGCAAGGAGCAATGTGCCCTTCCCCCAACCTCCTCCCACCATGGTCTGGAAAAGACCCAGAACTTGGGCTGCTGGCACGGATTTTCACTTGGGAAGGGAGAGGGAAACAAAAAGCACTGGATTCTCAGGGGCTCCTATCTTTGAAGCCGTGTGTGTGTGTGTGTGTGTGTGTGTCTGTGTGTCTGTGTGTCTGTGTGTCTGTGTGTTGAGAGTGGTTCAGTCCCAGGTAAACTGAAGACCTACTTACAGTGTGGGTTGAGCTCTCTCCAACACTGTCTTTGCATTGGTGCCACAATGTCTTCCTAAAACATAGATCCGGTCACGCCAGCATCCTGCTGAACTACCCGGCGGGTAACTTCTGAGCTCCTGAGTGTGGCAGAAAAGTCTCCTCACAGCTGGGTGCCACCCTCCCTCATCACTCAAGACTGAGCTTTGTGCTCAACCAACGGGAATCCCAGCTCTGCCCTCACTAGCTGGGCAGCCTTGAGCAAATTATTTCATCTCTCTCAGCTTCCCCTTTCTGCCTATAAAATGGGGATGACATTTTACTTATCAGGGGAATAGGAGAATTAAATGACAATAAAGCAGGTAAGCCACCGTGACCTGTGCTGTTACCTCTCCAGCCACGCAGGAACACTCTCCCTTCCCTGAACACACGTGGCTCCCTCATGTCTGAAACCTTTGCACACGCTCTCCCCTCTGCCTGCAACGCCCCTCACCCTCTTCTCTGCATCATGAATTCTTCCAATTCAGAGGTCCAGCTCAAATGTCATTTCACCTTTGCAGTCTTCCACAGCTCCCCAGGCAGTAGCTACTCCTGTCCTGTGCTTTCCCTGGCCTCGCTTCACCCCTATCAGAACCTTGTCACACTGGGCTGAATGGGTTTTTGATGTCCTTCTCCCCCAGGAGTCTGGGTCTCACCCAGCACAGGCCTGGCACACAGTGAGAACACAGTAAGTGAATAAAATCTTATCACGGGTACTATGAGAAGGGACTGTGAACAAGGAACAAGATTGGTTCCATTGTCACTTTGGCTCCTGTCCCCAAAGCTGAAATATAAATAAATTCCATGTATGTGCACAAACACACACACACACACCCCTCAAGATATTAGCAGTTGGGCTTCCCTGGTGGCGCAGTGGTTGAGAGTCCGCCTGCCGATGCAGGGGACACGGGTTCGTGCCCCGGTCCGGGAAGATTCCACATGCCGCGGAGCGGCTGGGCCCGTGAGCCATGGCCGCTGAGCCTGCGCGTCCGGAGCCTGTGCTCCGCAATGGGAGAGGCCACAGCAGTGAGAGGCCCGCGTACCAAAAAAAAAAAAAAAAAAAAGATATTAGCAGTAACTACCTGTAATTGTTTTTGTTTTCTTCTCATGCTTCTCTGTGCGGAATATGTATTGCTCTTGTAATAGGAAACTAAACACTTCTTCAAGTCGAGTGAGCTGGAAGCATAAAGGAGGTACACAAAGGGCTGATTCTCCAAACACATCTCTGAAAAAGTTAGGAATTTCCTGAATTTCAATGTGCTGCGGTTCTGATCTAAGGCCTTGTGGTCTCTGAATTTATTCTCTGTGATGTCTGTGACAGGAGCCAGTTTGGAGCCGTGAGGTGCAGACCAGAAGGCAAGTCACTTTCTCAGTATCTTTAAGGTGACCTTTTGGGGAACCGTGAGTTTTTACAGACAGGAGAGAGTAAGTCCTCTGCTGTCCAGTATAGTAGCCATGGGCCACAGAAGACGAATCCAACTTATTATTCATTAAAATTAAATAAAATGAAAGATTCAGTTCCTAAGTCACAGGAGTCACATTTCAAGTGTTCAGTAGCCATATATGGCTGGTGGCTACCATACTGGACAGCACATCATTGCAGAAGGTTCTACCAGACAACACTAAATTAGTGTGTTTCTCAGCTTTTGCTCCAAAGATGGTTGGTGATATCTCTAGAGAATAAACCCATCAATTTGCCCTATGAATATGTTATTTCTTGCTTAAATATACATAGATATAGATATTTGTGGCTGTGTAAAATGATGCAGTGACTTTGGAAAACAGTTTGGCAGGTCCTCAAAAAGCTAAACATAGAGTAGCCTTAGGACCCAGCAATCCCACTTCTGATATCTACCGAAAAGAATTGAAAACATATGCTCGCACAAAAATCTGTATGTGAACGTTCACGGCAGCATTATTCATAATAGGCAAAAATTGGAAATAACTCAAATGTCCATCAGCTGAAAAATGGATAAACATATTTGATATATACATACAATAGAGTATTATTTAGACAAGAAAAAGAATGAAGTACTGATATACGCTACGTGGATGAACCTTGAAAAGCATATGCTAAGGCAAAGAAACCAAACAGGTCACATATTTTGTGATTGCATTATACGAAATATCCAGAGTAGGCAAATCCACAGAGAGAGAAAGTAAATTAGTGTTTGCCAGAGGCTGAGGAGAGGAGGAGATGGGAGTGACTGACAAGGGGTACTAGGTATTTTTTGAGGGTGATGAAAATGTTCTGGAATTAGCTGGTGGTGATAGTTGTACAACTCTGTGCACACACTAGAAACCACTAATTGTACACTTTAAAAGGATGAATTTTATGATGTAAGACTTATCACTTATGGTGATAAGTCTCAGTGAAGCTGTAATTTAAAAACAAAAAAAAAATACTCTTCTAATTGGGAAACAACCTAAATGTCCATCTATAGGCAAGTGAGGAAAAATCCCTGACACACCCATACAGTGAACTTCAATGCAGCAGTTAGAAAGAATGAATTAGATGTAGGTAAGAAACATCTTCAAGACAAATTGTTACAGGGGGAAACAAGTTTTAGAGAGTTGCATACAGTATAAAATGTAACATTTTTAAAAATCCCAAATATTCTATTTCCTCTGAGTGTATGTATGAAAATACAGGCATCTCGTTGCATTTTTCTTTATTACACTTCACAGATACTGTGTTTTCTGCAAACTGAAGGTTTGTGGCCACCCTATGGCAAGTCTGTGGGCACCATTTTTCCAACAACACTTGATCGCTTCATGTCTTCATGTCACATTTTGGTAATTCTCACAATATTTCAAACTTTTTCATTATTATTATATCTGTGATGATCATCTGTGATCAGTGATCTTTGATGTTACTATAGTAATTCAGTGGCCGGGGGGAGGGCACAAACCGTGCCTGTGTAATTAAGACTTAATCAATAAATACTGTATGTGTTCTGACTGCTCCACCCACCGGCCACTCCCCCATCTCTTTCCCTCTCCTCGGGCCTCCCTATTCCCTGAGACACAACAATATTGAAATTAGGCCAATTAATAGCCCTACAGTAGCCTCTTAAGTGTTCAAGAGAAAGGAAGAGTCACTCATCTCTCACTTTAAATCAAAATCTGGAAATGATTAAGCTTAGTGAAGAAGGCATGTGGAAACCCAAGATAGGCCAAAAGCTAGGCCTCTTGTACCAAACAGTTAGCCAAGTTGTGACTGTAAAGGAAAAGTTCTTGAAGAACATTAAAAGTGCTACTCCAGTTAACACAAGAATAATAAGAAAGTGAAACAGTCTTACTGCTGATGTGGAGAAAGTTTTAGTGTTCTGGTAGAAGATCAAACCAGCCACAACACTGCCTTAAGCCAAAGCCTAATCCAGAGCAAGGCCCTAACTGTCTTCAATTCCATGAAGGCTGAGAGAGGTGAGGAAGCTGAAGAAGAAAAGTTTGAGGCTAGCAGAGGTTGGTTCATGAGGTTTAAGGAAAGAAGCCATCTCCATCACATTAAAGTACAAAGTGAAGCAGCAAGTGCTGATGTAGAAGCTGCAGCAAATCATCCAGAAGATCTAGCTAAGATCATTAATGAAAGTGGCTACACTAAACAACACATTTTCAATGTAGAGAAAATAATCTTCTGTTGGAAGAAGATTTCACCTAGGACTTTCATAGCCAGAGAGTCAATGCCTGGCTTCAAAGGACAGACTGACTCTCTTGATGGGGGCTAACGCAGCTGGTGACTTTAAGTTCAAATCAGTGTTCATTTCTCGTTCCACAAATCCTAGGGCCCTTAAGAATTATGCTAAAATCTACTCTGCCTGTGCTCTATAAATGTAACAGCAAAGCCTGGATAGCAGCACATCTGTTTATAACATGGTTTACTGAATATTTTAAGCCCACTGTTGAGACCTACTGCTCAGGAAAAAGATTCCTTTCAAAATATTACTGCTCATCAACAATGCACCTGGTCACCCAAGAGCTCTGATGGAGATGTACAATGAGATTAATGCTGTTTTCATGCCTGCTAACATGACATCCGTTCTGCAGCCCATGGATCAAGGAGGAATTTCTATCTCAACTCTTACTATTTAAGAAATACATTTCATAAGGCTGTAACCAGCATAGATAGTAATTCCTCTGATGGAGCTGGACACAGTCAATTGAAAACTTTATGGAAAGGATTCACCATTCTAGATGCCATTGAGAACATTAATGATCCATGGGAATAGGTCAAACTATCAACATTAACAGAAGTTTGGTACAGCGTGGTATTGGCACAAAAACAGACATATGAATCAATGGAAAAGAATAGAGAGCTCAGAAATAAACCTACACACCTATAGCTAATGAATCTTTGACAGAGGAGGCAAGATTATACAATGGAGAAAAGACAGTCTTTTCAGCAGGTGGTGTTGGGAAAGCTGGACAGCCACATGTAAATCAATGAAGTTAGAACACACCCTCTCACCATACACAAAAATAAACTCAAAATGGCTTAAAGACTTAAATATATGGCATGACACCATAAAACTCCTAGAAGAGAACATAGGCAAAACATTCTCTAACATTCTCTAAAACCAATGTTTTCTTAGATCACTCTGCCAAGGCAATAGACATAAAACCGAAAATAAACAAATGGGATCTAATCAAACTTATAAACTTTTGCACAGCAAAGGAAACCATAAGCAAATGAAAGAAAGGACAACCTACGGACTGGGAGAAAATATTTTCAAATGATGTGACCAACAGGGCTTAATTTCCAAAATATACAAACAGCTCATACAACTGAACAACAAAAAAACAAACAACCCAATCCAAAAATGGGCAGAAGACCTAAATAGACGTTTCTCCAAAGACATTAGATGGTCAATAGGCACATGAAAAGATGCTCAACATTGCTAATTATTAGAGAAATGCAAATCAAAACTACAATGAGGTATCACCTCACACCAGTCAGAATGGCCATCATCAAAAAATCTACAAACAATAAATGCTGGAGAGGGTGTGGAGAAAAGGGAACCCTCTTGCGCTGTTGGTGAGAATGTAAATTGGTGCAACCACTATGGAAAACAGTATGGAGATTCCTTTAAAAACTAAAAATAGAGTTGCTATATGATCCAGCAATGCCACTCCTGGGCATATATCCAGACAAAACTATAATTTGAAAAGATACATGTACCCCAGTGTTCACAGCAGCACTATTTATAATACCCAAGACATGGAAGCAACCTAAATGTCCATCGACAGATGAATGGATAAAGAAGATGTGGTAATATACATAATGGAATACTATTCAGCCATTAAAAAGAGAATGAAATAATGCCATTTACAGCAACATGCATGGACCTAGAGAGATGATCATACTAAGTGAAATAAGTCAGAAAGAGAAGCACAAATACCTTACGGTATCACTTATATGTGGAATCTAAAATACGACACAGAGTTATTTGTAGAGACGTGGATGGGCCTAGAGTCTGTCATACAGAGTGAAGTAAGTCAGAAAGAGAAAAACAAATACTGTGTGCTAACACATATATATGGAATTTTTAAAAAACGGTTATGTAGAACCTTGGGGCAGGACAGAAATAAAGACACAGACGTAGAGAATGGACTTGAGGACACGGGGAGAGGGAAGGGTAAGCTGGGGCCAAGTGAGAGAGTGGCATGGACATATATACACTACCAAATGTAGAATAGATAGCTAGTGGGAAGCAGCACATAGCACAGGGAGATCAGCTCGGTGCTTTGTGACCACGTAGAGGGGTGGGATAGGGAGGGTGGGAGGGAGACACAAGAGGGAGGAGATATGGGGATATATGTATACATATAGCTGATTCACTTTGTTGTACAGCAGAGACTGACACACCATTTTAAAGCAATTATACTCCGATAAAGATGTAAATAAATAAATAAATAAATAAAGTATGACACAAATGAACTGATCTATGAAAGCGAAACAGACTCACAGACATAGACGGTTACCAAAGGGGAAAGGGGGTGAGGGAGGGATAAATTAGGAGTTTGGGATTAGCAGATACAAACTACTATATATAAAACAAACAACAAGGCCCTACTGTATCGCACAGGGAACTGTATTCAATATCCTGTTATAAATCATAATGGAAAAGAATATGAAAATATGTATATGTATAACCAAACCACATTGCTGTACATCAGAAACTAACACAACATTGTAAATCAACTATACTTCAATTTAAAAAATTTTTTTAAACCCAGAAGTTTGGAAGAAGTTGATTCCAGCCCTCATGGATGACTCTGAGGGGGTCAAGTCTTCAGTGCAGGGAGTCACTGCCGATGTGGCAGAAATGGCAAGAGAACTGGAATTCGAAGTGGAGCCTGAAGATGGGACTGAAGTGCTGCAATCTCAGGGTAAAACTTTAATGGATGAGGCGTTGCTTCTTATGGATGAGCAAAGAGAGTGGTTTCTTGAGATGGGATCTGCTCCTGGTAAAGATGCTGTGAAGGTGGTTGAAATGACACCAAAGGATTTAGCATATTACATAAATTCAGTTGATAAAGCAGCAGCAGGGTTTGAGAGGATTGACTTCAGTTTTGAAAGAAGTTCTACTGTGGGTAAAATGCTATCAAACAGCATTGCAGGCTACAGAGAGATCCTTCATGAAAGGAAGAGTCCATCGATGTGGCACACTTCATTGTTGTCTTATTTTAAGAAATTGCCTCAGCTACCCCAGCCTTAGCAGCCACCACCCAGATCAGTCAGCAGCCATGGACATCGAGGCAAGACCCCCCACCAGGAAAAAGATTATGACTCACTGAAGGCTCAGATGATGGTTAGCATTTTTAGCAATAAAGTATTTTTAAGTAAGGTACTGTATGTACATTGTTTTTTTAGACATAATGCTATTGCACACTTAATAGAGTACATAATGTAAACATAACTTTTATATGCACTGGGAAACCAAAAAATTCGGGTGATTCGCTTTACTGCATGTGATAACTTGCTTTATCACAGTGGTCTAGAACCAAACCTGCAATATCTCCGAATGCCTGTACGAAGAAAAAAAAAAACTGTAAGGTTATTCACCAAAAAGACAACAGTAGCTACCTGTGAAGGAAGGGCCTGGCATTAGGAGCAGTGTTCAAAAGATAGGTTCTGAATTTTTACAAAGAAAAAGTATTCATTTATGTGTGTAATTAACAATTGTTAAAGCTCTCTTTATTAAAAATAAAAGCATAAATTAGATCATCCCTGTAGGAATAAAGAAAAATATAACAAAGAGCATGCTTCAAAGAAATAAGCTACCTAAGTATAATCAGATACTTTGTTAACTGACCTCTTATATTCTCCCAGGAATACAAACTTACTCTTAAACTTTGCCTATCCCTAAACCCTCTAGAGTTGAAAATACTCCCGTGGGGCTACTTCCTCTGGTTTCCCTGTTGAGAGAGCTCCAGACCTGAAGGGCCTGAGCTCCAACCTGATTATATTTGTTAGTTGGATGATTTCCTCTCTGTGTCACCTGTCGTCACCTCTCACTAACCAGCTCTATCTAGGTAAAACCTTGAAATTCTTTTATGCTTCCTGTAGCCTATGCCTCTGCTGAGATGGTTAAGACATTGCATGTGACCTATTTAGCAGATTTTTTTTTTCAGGGTTTGGAGAGAAGAAGAGATTTGCTTTTCATTTGATTTTTCCCAAATTTTTTCAGTCTTCTCTTCACCAGATCACAAGAAAAAAGATAAAATGAAAAAGAGCACAAAGGAATACTTCCTCATTTTGTAGCTAAAATTCTGCGATGGTTTTCTTCCAATCAGTATATTATTACTGGGTGACTGACTTACGACCATGATTGGCTCTCATTCTCATTCATTCTCTCTCTCTTTCTCTGACTCTCACTCCCCAGTTTTATTTTTCTGGGTCTTCTGTTCCTTTCAAATCAGTAGCTGTATATCATTCAATGAGGGTCTTTACCCAAGATTTGCCCATTTATTTACATCACCATCTTATAGAGACCAATTTTACCTTTGGGAACTTCTTAAAACAGACAGGTCCTATTCCCTGTGAACCTTTCAAGCAGGCTTTTTTTTTTTTTTTTTTAACAAAACACTTCTAAAGATACCAATGTACTTGGGATGCCCCAGGAGCAAATGACCCCATTTTTTACAGCAGAGAGCCTTGGCAATCTGCTTTCTCACCAGCCAATGTCTCCTGGCCTGAGTGTCCTGCTCCTGTGTTTCCATTTCTTATATGTCTGACCCTGGCACAGTGTCCCACAGGCTGCTCATTCTTCTAGATACAAATTTCATCTGCCCTGTCTTTTGAAGAATGATCGGTAGCACAAAATCTCTGTTAATCAGTCAGTAATTGATTGACATGCAGAGAATGGCTAACAGCCAAAGAAACATCAGAATGATGTTGGGAAATCTGGTCTCTCGACATGCCACGTTACAATTTTGTCAAAGTGTCCCTCACAAAAGATGATTGCTTGCTCATGATAAATGAATCAGAGGCCTCTAGTAGGTGTAAGATTAACAAAGCCCTGCAATTAGCACTCAGCGAGGACAGCCACCATTTGTACAGTGTGCTGGGCGCTGTGCTAAGTGCCTCACATACATTATCTCCTGCAATCTCCACAACAGCCCTAGAGATGAGAGGAGAGACTTATTATTAGCCTTATTTTACAGACATAGGCATTGAAGTTCAGAGGTTGAGAGGCTGACAAAGATCCCATAGATCACATGTTAAGTACCTACTACATGTCATGGTCTCTTCTAGGCACTACGGCTCCAAGAGTGAATGAGCCAGGCAAAGCCTCCACTTTCATGAAGCTGCCATTCTTGGGGGGTGGGTATGGACAAATACTGGATATGTAATTGAAAATAATATATAATTATATGTACTAAAGAGATGGTGTACTAGAGGGGACAAGAAAGTGGCAGCCAGAGTGCTGGAGTGAAGAGAAAGAGGAGAGAGATGACAAAGGATGTCAGGCAGAAAGATAGCATGGACATTCTGTACGGCCTGCTGGGTCTTGATAGTTTACAGTTTTCTCTGAATGCAGTAGAAAGTCATTGGAAGGTTTTGCAGGAAATAATATAATCTGATTTATGTTTTTTAAAGACCTCTGTGGGTAAGTGGAGAATGGATTGTAGAGGCTCAAGAGTGGGGGCAGGGAGGGCGCTTGGGAGGCCATAGAAGTGGTCCAGGAGAGAGGTGATGGGGGTTTGGGATTGTGCTCTGTCCTTAACATATAAAAAGCGAAACCATCCAGGAAAAAACACGATCTAGGCTTCACAGAGAACCCAACCTTCCTTACTAAGCTGACATGAGGTATCTTCAGGCCTTGTCCCATCTCATGCTGAATGCGTGCGAATTATGTGCCACTTGTTTTTCTTTAACGTTTTTATTTAAGTGTGACATACATACAGAAAAGTGCACCAATCATAAGAGTAGAGCCCTGTCAGTTTTCACAAATGAACACATCCCTGTAAGCAGCACCCAAAACAAGAAAGAAAAGATTATCCACACCCTGAAGCTCCCCTCATACCCCCTTCCTGTCAATCTCTGGCATTCCAAGTATGTTTTTCCAGAATGACATTCTGTAAATCACTTTTCTCCATCTTGCTTAACCCATGACCCCTTTTTCCAAACTGAAAGTTGCATGCCCTCTGCAATCAGAGATTCTTTTGTACAACTAGCCAAGAGATTTGAGCTTTGTATTCTGTGATGGGTAGTATGAGAACAACAAGTGTATTCATATAAAAAAAATCTAATATAATGTTGAATGTGCTTTTTTCAAACTTGATATAAATTCCCACTCCCAGATTCTGTTAGGCCCCCCTCTTAAAAATCACGTGTGCAAATTCTGGAAAGACTGCAAGTTGCTGTTGTCTAGAAGAACAGTCTGGAAATCTAACAGCACAGACAGTGGGACTGGGATACACGAGTCTGTAATAGAACAAAGCCATGATTTCCAGGCTTTGTCCAGGGGACAAGACACTGGCAGAGAACTAATATTTACTGAGCACTTACTTTGTCTCTGGCACTGAGCTCAGGTGTTTCAGTATGTGATCTTATTTAACCTTCACAACCCTTTGAGGATACCATTCTCTTCATTGTATAACTAAGAAAACCAAGTCTAGGAAAGGTGAGATAATTGGCCCAAGTTCTCAGAACTCATAGTGACCAGACATGGAAACAACTCTGTCTGTCTTCTTATCCCAAGCTCATTTCAGTCAATCAGAGCAGCATCTTTCATGTTTTTCTTCCTCTGATCAGTACTTAAGAAATGGAAAATGTTGATCTCAACATTTGGTTCCTACAATAAGCTGCATTTCTTCTAGTGGTTTCCCATTTACTTTTTTTTTTTTTTTTTTTTGGCGGTACGTGGGCCTCTCAGTGTTGTGGCCTCTCCCGTTGTGGAGCACAGGCTCCGGACGTGCAGGCTCCGGACGCGCAGGCTCAGCGACCATGGCTCATGGGCCCAGCCGCTCTGCAGCATGTGGGATCTTCCCGGACCGGGGCACGAACCCGTGTCCACTGCATTGGCAGGCGGACTCTCAACCACTGCGCCACCAGGGAAGCCCAATTTACATTTTTTCTTAATGCATGGACTTTCAAATTAACGGTAAAGTTGTTCATAAATGAAATGGGGAACCTGGCTATAACTTTACTTCCTTCCAGAAAGCAAAGGCTCTTGAAGCCTGATGAAGTTTAATGCTTGCTGTAAATCCAGGGAAAAAATAAACAAAAGCATCATTTAAATCACCCAACCCAGAGCCTGGCCACATGAGGGACACGGGAGCCACACTGTGTCACCATATTATCCATTATTGAGAAGGGAGCCAGCAATTAACAAAGCAATCTAGATTAACCATGTTAACATCTCTGGCAGAGTAGTTCATGTTCTCTGGCTTTCTGGAAGCCTTTCCAAGCTCAAGCTGTCCCTGGGTTCTTTGGCTTTGCGTCATGAAGGGAATTGATTTGATTAATTACATTGCTGCTGCCTAATTAGTAAGCGTGGCCACACTTGCCCATCGGTTTCACAGAGATGGAACTTGGGATCCTGACTGCAGACCAATTTTTGTAGCTGAAAGTCACTCTGCCTTGCATCCTCGATCCATACCAAGTTCTCCAGAGTTGATCATAGCAGGACTTCAGTCCAGAGCCAGGGGCAGGTTTTCAAAGTACAGACAGCTGGGTCTCTGGGGCCCTCCTGCATTTCAACACAGATTATTTTGTGAAAGCTTCTCAGGTTAAGAACCCCTGCCTTTCTGCACATGCCAGGTCTCACCCTACACAAAGCACATCCACCCTCACCCTTTCATTTGGGTTTCCTGGTTTCTCAAGAAGAAAGAGGTACAGCTCTCATTTTAGACACGAAGAAAGGAACCTTCGCAGAAATGATTACTCAAGGCCACAAAGCATTTCTCAACTAAGATTAGTCATCCTTTTTTATTTTTTTTGAATTTAATTTATTTTTTTATACAGCAGGTTCTTATTAGTCATCCATTTTATACACATCAGAGTATACATGTCAATCCCAATCTCCCAATTCATCACATCACCACTCCCACCCCCCGCCACTTTCCCCCGAGTGTCCATACATTTGTTCTCTACATCTGTGTCTCAATTTCTGTCCTGCAGACTGGTTCATCTGTACCATTTTTCTAGGTTCCACATATATGCATTAATATACAATAATTGGTTTTCTCTTTCTGACTTACTTCACTCTGTATGACAGTCTCTAGGTCCATCCACATCTCTACAAATGACCCAATTTCATTCCTTTTTATGGCTGAGTGATATTCCATTGTATATATGTACCACATCTTCTTTATCCATTCGTCTGTCGATGGGCATTTAGGTTGCTTCCATGACCTGGCTATTGTAAATAGTGCTGCAATGAACATTGGGATGCATGTGTCTTTTTGAATTATGGTTTTCTATGGGTATATGCCCAGTAGTGGGATTGCTGGGTCATATGGTAGTTCTATTTTTAATTATTTTAAGGAACCTCCATACTGTTCTCCACAGTGGCTGTATCAATTTACATTCCCACCAACAGTGCAAGAGGGTTCCCTTTTCTTCACCCTCTCCAGCATTTGTTGCTTGTAGATTTTCTGATGATACCCATTCTTACTGGTGTGAGGTGATACCTCATGGTAGTTTTGATTTGCATTTCTCTAATAATTAGTGATGTTGAGCAGCTTTTCATGTGCTTCTTGGCCATCTGTATATCCTCTTTGGAGAAATGTCTATTTAGGTCTTCTGCCCATTTTTGGATGGGTTTGTTTGTTTAATATTGAGCTGTATGAGCTGTTTATATATTTTGGAGATTAATCCTTTGTCTGTTGATGCATTTGCAAATATTTTCTCCTATTTTGAGGGTTGTCTTTTTGTCTTGTGTGTAGTTTCCTTTGCTGTGCAAAAGCTTTTAAGTTTCATTAGGTCCCATGTGTTTATTTTTGTTTTTATTTCCATTACTCTAGGAAATGGATCAAAAAATATCTTGCTGTGATTTATGTCAAGGAGTGTCCTTCCTATGTTTTCCTCTAAGAGTTTTATAGTGTCTGGTCTTACATTTAGGTCTCTAATCCATTTTGAGTTTATTTTTGTGTATGGTGTTAGGGAGTGTTCTAATTTCATTCTTTTACATGTAGCTGTCCAGTTTTCCCAGCACCACTTATTGAAGAGACTGTCTTTTCTCCATTGTATATCCTTGCCTCCTTTGTCATAGATTAGTTGACCATAAGTGCATGGGTTTATCTCTGAGCTTTCTATATTGTTCCATTGATCTATGTTTCTGTTTTTGTGCCAGTACCATATTGTCTTGATTAGTGTAGCTTTGTAGTAGAGTCTGAAGTCAGGGAGTCTGATTCCTCCAACTCCATTTTTTTCCCTCAAGACTGCTTTGGCTATTCGGGGTCTTTTGTGTCTCCATACAAATTTTAAGATTTTTTTGTTCTAGTTCTGTAAAAAATGCCATTGCTAATTTGATAAGGATTGCATTGAATCTGTAGATTGCTTTGGGTAGTATAGTCATTTTCACAATATTGATTCTTCCAATCCAAGAACGTAGTATATCTCTCCATCTGTTGGTATCACCTTTAATTTCTTACATCAGTGTCTTATAGTTTTCTGCATACAGGTCTTTTGTCTCCCTAGGTAGGTTTACTCCTAGGTATTTTATTCTTTTGGTTGCAATCATAAATGGGAGTGTTTCCTTCAATTCCCTTTCCGATTTTTCATCATTAGTGTATAGGAATGCAAGAGATTTCTGTGCCTTAATTTTGTATCCTGCAACTTTACCAAATTCATTGATTAACTCTAGTACTTTTCTGGTGGCATCTTTAGGATTCTCTATGTATAGTATCATGTCATCTGCAAACAGTGACAGTTTTACTTCTTCTTTTCCAATTTGTATTTCTTTTTCTTCTCTGATTGCCGTGGCTAGGAGGACTTCCAAAAGTATGTTGAATAATAGTGGTGAAAATGGACATCCTTGTCTTGTTCCTGATCTTAGAGGAAATCCTTTCAGTTTTTCACCATTGAGAATGATGTTTGCTGTGGGTTTGTTGTATATGGCCTTTATTATGTTGAGGTAGGTTCCCTCTATGCCCTTTCTGGAGAGTTTTTATCATAAATGGGTGTTGAATTTTGTCAAAAGCTTTTTCTGCATCTATTGAGATGATCATATGGGTTTTGTTCTTCAGTTTGTTAATATGGCATATCACATTGATTGAATTGTGTATATTGAAGAATCCTTGCATCCCTGGGATAAATCCCACTTGATCATGGTGTATGATCCTTTTAATGTGTTGTTGGATTCTGTTTGCTAGTATTTTATTGAGGATTTTTGCATCTATATTCATCAGTGACATTGGTCTGTAATTTTCTTTTTTTGTAGTATCTTTGTCCAGTTTTGGTATCAGGGTGATGGTGGCCTCATAGAATGAGTTTTGGAGTGTTCCTTCCTCTGCAATTTTTGGAAGAGTTTGAGAAGGATGGGTGTTAGCTCTCCTCTAAATGTTTGATACAATTCACCTGTGAAGCCATCTGGTCCTGGACTTTTGTTTGCTGGAAGATTTTTAATCACAGTTTCCATTTCATTACTTGTGATTGGTCTGTTCATGTATTCTATTTCTTCCTGGTTCAGTCTTGGGAAGTTATAACTTTCTGAGAATTTGTCTATTTCTTCCAGGTTGTCCATTTTATTGGCATAGAGTTGCTCGTAGGATGCTTTGTATTTCTGCGGTGTCTGTTGTAACTTCTCTGTTTTCATTTCTAATTTTATTGATTTGAGTCCTCTCCCTCTTTTCCTTGATGAGTCTTGCTAATGGTTTATCAATTTTGTTTATCTTTTCAAAGAACCAGCTTTTAGTTTTATTGATCTTTGCTATTGTTTTCTTTGTTTCTATTTCATTTATTTTTGCTCTGATCTTTATGATTTCTTTCCTTCTGCTAACTTTGGGTTTTGTTTGTTCTTCTTTCTCTAGTTCCTTTAGGTGTAAGGTTAGATTGTTTACTTGAGATTTTTCTTGTTTCTTGAGGTAGGCTTGTATAGCTACAAATTTCCCTCTTAGAACCGCTTTTGCTGCATCCAACAGGGTTTGGATCGTCATGTTTCCATTGTCATTTGTCTCTAGGTATTTTTTGATTTCCTCTTTGATTTCTTCCGTGATCTCTTGGTTATTTAGTAACGTATTGTTTAGCCTCCATGTGTTTGTGTTTTTTACATTTTTTTCCCTGTAATTCATTTCTAATCTCATAGTGCTTGTGGTCAGAAAAGATGCTTGATATGATTTCAATTTTCTTAAATTTACTGAGGCTTTATTTGTGACCCAAGATGTGATCTACCCTGGAGAATGTTCCATGCGCACTTGAGAAGAAAGTGTAATTGGCTGTTTTTGGATGGAATGTCTTATAAATATCAATTAAATCTATCTGTTCTATTGTGTCATTTAAAACTTGTGCTTCCTTATTAATTTTCTGTTTCGATGATCTATCCATTGGTGTAAGTGACATTTTAAAGTCCCCCACTATTATTGTTTCACTGTCGATTTCCTCTTTTATAGCTGTTAGCAGTTGTCTTATGTATTGAGGTGCTCCTATGTTGGGTGCATATGTATTTATAATTGTTATATCTTCTTCTTGGATTGATCCCTTGATCATTATGTAATGTCCTTCCTTGTCTCTTGTAACATTCTTTATTTTAAAGTCTATTTTATCTGATATGAGTATTGCTATTCCAGCTTTCTTTTGATTTCCATTTGCATGGAATATCTTTTTCCATCCCCTCACTTTCAGTCTGAATGTGTCCCTAGGTCTGAAGTGGGTCTCTTGTAGACAGCATATATATGGGTCTTGTTTTTGTATCCATTCAGCAAGCCTGTGTCTTTTGGTTGGAGCATTTAATCCATTCACTTTTAAGGTACTATCAATATGTATGTTCCTATTACCATTTTCTTAATCGTTATGGGTTTGTTTTTGTAGGTCCTTTTCTTCTCATGTGTTTCCCACTTAGAGAAGTTCCTTTAGCATTTGTTGTAGAGCTGGTTTGGTGGTGCTGAATTCTCTTAGCTTTTGCTTGTCTGTAAAGCTTTTGATATCTCCATCGAATCTGAATGAGATCCTTGCCGGGTAGAGTAATCTTGGTTGTAGGTTTTTCCCTTTCATCACTTTAAGTATATCATGCCACTCCCTTCTGGCTTGTAGAGTTTCTGCTGAGAAATCAGCTGTTAACCTTATGGGAGTTCCCTTGTATTTGTCGTTATTTGTCGTTTTTCCCTTGCTGCTTTCAATAATTTTTCTTTGTCTTTAATTTTTGCCAATTTCATTACTATGTGTCTTGGCGTGTTTCTCTTTGGGTTTATCCTGTATGGGAGTCTCTGCGCTTCCTCACCTGGGTGGCTATTTCCTTTCCCATGTTAGGGAAGTTTTCGACTATAATCTCTTCAAATATTTTCTCTGGTCCTTTCTCTCTCTCTTCTCCTTCTGGGACACCTATAATGCGAATGTTGCTGCGTTTAATGTTGTCCCAGTGGTGTCTTAGGCTGTCTTCATTTCTTTTCATTCTTTTTTCTTTATTCTGTTCCACAGCAGTGAATTCCACCATTCTGTCTTCCAGGTCACTTATCTGTTCTTCTGCCTCAGTTATTCTGCCATTGATTCCTTCTAGTTTATTTTTCAGTTCAGTTATTGTATTGTTCATCTCTGTTTGTTTGTTCTTTAATTCTTCTAGGTCTTTGTTAAACATTTCTTGCATCTTCTTGCTCTTTGCCTCCATTCTTTTTCCGAGCTCCTGGATCATCTTCACTATCATTATTCTGAATTCTTTTTCTGGAAGGTTGCCTATCTCCACTTCATTTAGTTGTTTTTCTAGGGTTTTATCTTGTTCCTTCATCTGGTACATAGCCCTCTGCCTTTTCATCTTGTCTATCTTTCTGTGAATGTGGTTTTTGTTCCACAGGCTGCAGGATTGTCGTTCTTGTTGCTTCTGCTGGCTGCCCTCTGGTGGATGAGGCTCTCTAAGAGGCTTGTGGAAGTTTCCCGATGGGAGGGACTGGTGGTGGGTAGAGCTGACTGTTGCTCTGGTGGGCAGAGCTCAGTAAAACTTTAATCCGCTTGCCTGCTGATGGGTGGGGCTGGATTCCCTCCCTGTTGGTTGTTTGGCCTGAGGCGACCCAACACTGGAGCCTACCCGGGCTCTTTGGTGGGCTCTTTGGTGGGGCTAACGCAGACTCTGGGAGGGCTCACGCCAAGGAGTACTTCCCAGAACTTCTGTTGCTAGTGTCCTTGTCCTCACGGTGAGACAGAGCCACCCCCCGCCTCTCAGGAGACCCTCCAACACCAGCAGGTAGGTCTGGTTCAGTCTCTTATGGGGTCAGTGCTCCTTCCCTTGGGTCCCGATACGCACACTACTTTGTGTGTGCCCTCCAAGAGTGGAGTCTCTGTTTCCCCCAGTCCTGTTGAAGTTCTGCAGTCAAATCCCGCTAGCCTTCAAAGTCTGATCCTCTAGGAATTCCTCCCCATGTTGCTGGACCCCCAGGTTGGGAAGCCTGACGTGGGGCTCAGAACCTTCACTCCAGTGGGTGGACTTCTGTGGTATAAGCGTTCTCCAGTTTGTGAGTCACCCACCCAGCAGTTACGGGATTCGATTTTATTGTGATTGAGCCCCTCCTACCATCTCATTGTGGCTTCTCCTTTGTCTTTGGATGTGGGATATCTTTTTTGGTGAGTTCTAGTGTCTTCCTGTCAATGATTGTTCAGCCGTTAGTTGTGATTCCAGTGCTCTCGCAAGAGAGAGTGAGAGCACGTCCTTCTACTCTGCCATCTTGAACCAATCTCCTGTCATCCTTTTTTTTATTCAAGTAACTTTTACTAGGTTTGTATTGTCTTATTGCAAGAAGTTATGTATGCTCATTATAGAAAAGTTTAGAAGATACAGAAAAACAAAAAGAAGGTAGTAAAAAAGCCATCCTTCACACATAACTACTGAAATGTTCGATGCATATTTATTCAGCCATTTTTCTATGGGATGATATCGTACATACTATTTTGTAACCTACTCTTTGTCTTTTGATATATTATGAATACCTTGTGAATCATATTCACTAATTTAGTCTTTAATGGTTGAGATATATGGATCATTAAACCAATCAGTTATGTTGGATATTTGGGATTGTTTCAAAATTTTAGTTATGATAAATAATGTGGCAATAAAATCCTTGTATCTCAATCATAATAACATTTATTGAGTATTTATTACTCAGGCACTGTACTGTTTTACATGTATTATCTTTTTTATTTTTTTTTAATTGAAGTATAGTGGATTTACAGTGTTGCACACTCTCTGCTGTACAGCAAAGCAACTCAGTTATATATATATATATTATATATGTATATATAATATATATATATAAAAGATAAAAGAATATATATATATATAATATATATATATATATATTCTTTTTTTTATAATCTTTTCCATTATGGTTTATCCCAGGAGACTGGATATAGTTCCCTGTGCTCTACAGTAGGACCTTGTTGTCCATCCATTCTATATGTAATAGTTTGCATCTACCAACCCCAAACTCCCAGTCCTCCCGTCTCCCCCTTCCCTTCCCCCTTGGCAACCACAAGTCTGATCTCTATGTGAATCTGTTTCTGATTTGTAGATAGGCTCATTTGTGCCATGTTTTAGATTCCATATGTAAGTGATATCATACGGTATTTTTCTTTCTCTGTCTGACTTACTTCACTTAGTGTGATCATCTCTAGTTGCATCCATGTTGCTGTAAATGGCATTATTTCATTCTTTTTTATGGCTGAGTAGTATTCCATTGTATATATATATGCCACATCATCTTTATCCATTTATCAGTCGATGGACATGTTGGTTGTTTCCATGTTTTGGCTATTGTGAATAGTGCTGTTAGGAACATAGGGGTGCATGTATCTTTTTGAATTAGAGTTTTGTCCGGGTGTATACCCAGGAGTGGGTATATGCCTATGCTAATTTTACTTTTGGTTTTCTGAGGAACCTCCATACTGTTTTTCATAGTGGCTGGACCAACTTACATTCCCACCAACAGTGTAGGAGGGTTCCCTTTTCTCCACACCCTCTCCAGCATTTGTTACTTGTAGACTTTTTAATGATGGCCATTCTGACTGGTGTGAGGTGGTACCTCATTTGTATTATCTAATTTAACCCTCCCAGGAGTCCTATGAATAAGAAATATTACTTCCATTTTACAGGTGAGGAAACTGAGGCCTAGAGAGGTTGAGTAATTTGCCCACAGTGACATAGATAATGACTCTAGAGGCAGCACCCTTAATCACTAAGATAAATTCTTAGAATTGTAATTTCAGGATAACTAAATACATAAAATTGTAAGGTCTCTGAGTCATATCGCCCAGTTGCCCTCCAGAAAGCATGTCCCAATCAATATTCCCACCGTCAGGATATGAATGCCCACTCACTTGCATCATCGCCAACACAAGACACTATTAATTTGTATTGTCATTTGAGAAATGAAGCTCAGACTTCTGATAGTTTATTCATGCTCTTTAGAGCATGCGTGCAACCCAACTCCCAACTGAAACACTGATTTTCTTTAATCGAATTGTTCTTATCCTTTTTTTGGTACATGGGCCCCTTTGAGAATCTGATGGAAGCTATGAAGCAGCTACACAGAAAATGCACATGTGCACATCAAATAACCCCATATTTTTCAGGAGTTCACAGACACCATTAACTCCTATGCTTGCTAGAGGATCGATATATCAACAATACTGAAACTAAAACTAAAAACAGGGTTAATGAACCTAGTCAAATGCTGGTTTCACCAGACTGTTCTTTTTAACAGTCCTGCAGTGTAAGGAACCAGATCAGAAGAGGCTGGAATAAAATGCCCAGGCACTAAAATGGTCCATTTGCCCTGTGGAGTGGAGGTACCCCGGTCAAAACTCTCTCCTGAGGTCGCGCTGTCCTCCACCAAACCAGTAAGACCTCCGAGCAGATGGACAGGCCATCACTGGGCCTGACCCCATTGGTGCGCTTCAGCAGCCTCCAAAGAACAAGGCTTCTTCTGCCAATTGCTCTTCTTCACACACTCTTGTCTTTCACGATCTCCCCTCGCATCCTGCTCCGTTATGGTCTGGAAAGCCTCATCCCAGATCAGTGAAGCCTCCACCCACCCTACGCACCCCTCTCCTATCACAATCATCGGATGAAGACAAGAGGGGAGGGGAGCATGAGGGCCAGGACCTTGCCCATCCATCTGCTGTGATGCTGCTTTGCCAGGAAGATTTTTCTGGGAACTTTTCTTGGCCTGAGCAGGTGCTTTTGGGGCTGTGTTTAATAATGATCCATTGAGGCTCAGTGGCATTTTCAGAATTGGGGGTGGAACATCTGGTCCCAGCCTGCAAGGAAGGAGGTAGACAGAGGAATTAGCACTCTGGAGTGAGTTGCTAATTCACTGGTCACCTTTTGGGTGACCCAGTGGAGAATTCAGCTCCATCTGGATAGACAGGCTAGGGCTGCCAGACCACCATGAGACACACACAGAGGATGCAGGCAGCTCCTCAGGCTGGAACGTGAGCTGCCCTGTCCTTGCTGCCCGTCCATGGCCACCTTGGGGTCTCATTTTGCACAAGACCACCATATCCTTGTCAGAAATATGAGGAGGAGTGGTGATGGGAAAGGGGGCTGTTCTGCCCTTTTATTGTCTGGCTTAACTCTATCTTTTGATCTCTATTTATTAATTTTTCTCCATCCTATGCCCTGTCCTCTCGCTTATGTTCTTGGCATTGCCCATCTACAGATGATGGAAGGATTTGTGAGTTAAACATCCATTCTCCTCCCACCTTCTTGGTGGGACTTACATTCCTGGGACTCCTGTCTCCCTGGGACTTACATTCACAAGGCCAGGAGATGGCAGACGATGACTTTTCAATTCTAAATAATTACAGTTCCTCCTGGATTTGGCTGGGAACATGAGTCATCTGAAAACTAGTATATTCACACCCAAACATGGCTCTTCTGTTTCCCCCTGCACCCTGTACTCTCTTGTGGAATCTGCTCAGTTTTTTTACATGTCCTTTTAGTCTTTGGTGTTTTGATGGCCTTCCTCACCAGATCCAAATAGCAGAAGATGGGAAAGCAAAAACTCTACTACTTAATATCTCCGTGACTCTGAGCAAATTTCTTCTCTTCTAAGCCTCAGTTTCAACATCTGTAAAATGGGGACAGTAACTCTACCTCCCACGTTGAAATGTTTTGAGTACAGAGTTAGATAATGTATGTTAGGTAATGTATGTTAGGTAATGTATGTACTTGCCTCCTGTAAGCTTCCAGTACATGGTAACTGCGATTCTTACTGTTGTTGTTATTAAATTCAGATCACCACCATCTTCTGTATTTTCTTGGGCACCATCATAAAGGTTGAGTCCATTTCTAACTATCACGAGAGTCAGCACGACTTCTCCACCTTCCTTCTGATCAGGACACTGCACAGGAAGTCAGGCCTCCCCTCTCAGGCTCTAAACAGCCTGAGGTCACCAGCTCTCTGAGACACATTGCCCCACTGCCGTTGCACCCTCATGCCCAAAGGGGATGCAATTCCCTGCCTTTCCAGCTCCTGTCTCCTCAAAATGTGCAAAGATGAAATCGTTTTTGCAGGAAAGTTCTCTGAAAGTAGCAAAGTCAAGTAACGCCTCCTTCCCAAACTATCACCCACACTTATCTCTCCATCCCCACATGTAACCAGCACCTCCTGGTTTTCCTCTAGGTGCTTTCACACAGAACGTTCCAGGGATATAACAAGTCCCCAGTCTGTGGGAATCAGCACTGAGGTGCAGAAAGATCAGTTGCTCCAGGGTCAGACCTGGAATTGAATCCTATCTCCACCACTATGTAATCTTGAGCAATTTCTTTAATTACACTAAGCCACAGTTTTTTTCATCCATAAAATGGGCATAATAATTGTATTCACCTCACCGGCTTATAGGTACTGAATAAAATAATTGTTGAAATCTCCTTGCTTCCCCAGTCAATGTTAATCTCCTGGATTAAATTCTCAACCAGTTCCAGGTACCTAAGGGATGTTCAACTAAGACTCTCTGTAAAGTGGGACAAAGCTTGGGGACCTCCCGCTGCAAGCAGTAATCTAAAAACCTGCATCAAACGGAGAATAGATTTCATGTATATTTACATGAAAGAGGTGAAGAAATTGTATTTTCTGAAAATCTAGTAATTTGAGGAGAGGAACTGTCTTTAGGCAAAATCTTAAATAGAGCTGAAGGTAGAAAGTGAAACCCGTTTCCCCCCGTCACAACCTACATGCCCCTCTTCCTCGCTGCCCTCAACAAGGCTGATGCCAAAGCTACCAGAAGAGAGAACAGAAATTATTGCCAAAAAAAGCAATAAGAATTTGGAACTCTTGGAGCAATCTGCGAGGAGAGGAGCTGAGGTGAGAGAGGACAAGGAGGGGGCCAGGGAGCCCAGCACTGAGTAGTACCTTAAACGCTTGGTGTGGGTAATTTTCCTCTTGTGGAATCACTGCTTCCAGGTGGTATAAGCAGAGCAGACATCAAGGGAAATGGAGCCCAAGAAGCAGAGTGGTGGGAATGAAGTTATTCCCCCTGCCCCACTCCAGGAATCCAGAGGCTTTGAGGGAGGGCTTTGGACATCCCAGGGTTATGGGAAAGGGACATTCACGATCATCTCGCCTATAGCTTTCAAGGGGTGGAAAGGCCCCCAGCTGATGCCTGGGCTACACATATATAAACAGCATAGCCTGTAAATACTGAATTACATCCTGTCCCTTCATGGAAACCCTCCGAAAACATTCTCCCATGGCTGCAGCAAGCCCAGCCAGCTCTCTGTCCTACAGGCCATCTCTGAGTTGAGCAGTAAATTGTCCCTCAGGCACTTGCATCTGCAAATTTCGTAGCAATGAGGAGCCTTCAAGCTATGAGAAAGGGCAGCAATTTCAGGGTCATTTTATGGCATGTCTGTGGACCTGGACTGAGAAGCAGGAGAAGGCCCTGCTTTGCTAAAATCTGGACAGCGGCACGTATGCAGTAGCAAAGACTAATCATTTCATCATACAATATTCATGACACCAGCGATGTGCCTGGCCCTGGGGATAAAGAAAGGCAGGCGAGGGCTCTGGTGAGAAGACAAGACGCCCTAGAGACAGCAGGCTGGCATCATTCACTCTAAGGGCTGCAGGTGACAAGGCAGGCATGACGCCCAGGTGTGGCCCCCAGAGGAGGAGTGCATCCCAGACCAGGCCTGACAGGTGGAGAGGAGATGCAGAGCTGTGTAGGGGTCCCAACCTGAACCTGGCAAGCCAGTGGATATAGGAAAAAGTTTGGATTACCACCAGCCAAAGGACAGATCAGAGGGATGAGTCAGAAAGAGGAAGGCAGGGGCGTCAGTGGACAGCTGCTGAGAGAAGGGATGAAAGGCATTGCATGGTGCCTAATGGCTTAAGTGGTCCAATCTCAGCATTTTACCACCTGATTCCCCAAAGCCAGTAATTGTCCCTGTTCTCTCTGGAGCCTTTCATCTGAAGGTACCGAGCTTCTCAGCCAAGCAGCAGGTTCATCTCCCTCTGAGGGCAGCATCCAGTATTGCGCAGCCTTTTTTTTATAGGCTCAAAGACACTCTGGGGCCTCCCTGGTGGCGCAGTGGTTGAGAGTCCGCCTGCCGATGCAGGGGATACGGGTTCGTGCCCCGGTCTGGGAGGATCCCATATGCCGCGGAGCGGCTGGGCCCGTGAGCCATGGCCGCTGGGCCTGCGCATCCGGAGCCTGTGCTCCGCAACGGGAGAGGCCACAACAGTGAGAGGCCCGCATACTGCAAAAAGAAAAAAAAAAAAAAAAAAAAAAAAGACACTCTGGCCACAGGTATATCTGTAACTTTTCCCCTCATCTCTGTTCCACCTCTGCAATGGAGTGAACACAGCTGACAATCCAAGAAGCAGGGAGCCCCGGTAGCTAATGCAACCCCCTCGTTTCATACATGAGGAAATGAGGCCCACAACTGTGATGACCCTGAATAAAGGTTGGCCAGCTTCTAGCCCTAGGCTGGGTCTTTCCCCCTATATTCTCAACCACTCTCTATCTCTTTCTCTCTCTCTCTCATTTTCCCCCCTGCCTCTCTCCCTGTTTCCCTCTAATTACAAAAGCAATGATTGTTCATTGCAAAAAGAATTTTAAATAAAAAGTGAAAATCTTCCCATAAAGCCATCCTCCAGAGATAACCATCATGAACAGTTTTTTTCACATTCACCCAGATTTTTTTCTATGAACACACACACACACACACACACAAAATGTTTTTTATAAAAATCAGATATTAGACATTCTCTCCTGAAATTTGTTTTTTTTCTACTTAACTCTGGCATGGGTCTCATTCCATGTAGACCTAGCTTACCATTTTAATAGATGTATGGTTTTTCAATGCGTGACTGCTACGTGGTTTATTTCATAATCCCCTATGGCTGGAATTTAGGTTATTTCCCATTTGGGGGGAACATGACTGCAGTTTCCTGTATTTTTATCTTTGCTCCCTTTTAAGAGTACTTCTGTAGGATAAATTCCTGGATGTTGAGTACTTACATCAAAAGCTAAAGTTATGCTCATTTAAATTGTATCAGATAACACCAGTTTTCCACCCAAAATCTGTAGCCCCACACAGAATGCATGCAAATGTCTGTTTTCTCATACCTTTGCCAAACTAATAGACCTGAAATATTTTGCTGCTTTTTAATTTGCATTATTTGCTTT
The DNA here is from genome assembly GCF_964165515.1 of Mesoplodon bidens. NCBI lineage: Eukaryota > Metazoa > Chordata > Mammalia > Artiodactyla > Ziphiidae > Mesoplodon > Mesoplodon bidens. The sequence goes on along the minus strand of NC_138160.1, from coordinate 171,338,337 downwards.
GTAAAGGATTTCATGAGGCTTTCATTAATTCACTGGCTGTCCATTGTACTTATTCTTGTTATTTCCTCATCCATATGATTTGCTTTGTTTTCTATTGAGTTGCTTTGTCTTCTTGATTTGAAAGAGAGTTTTATGTATTAGAAATATTCCTTTTACTGTCCTTTAATTTACAAGTGTTTCTGTCAATTCTGATAACTTTGTTTTCAAAGTTTATGACCTTGTAGAAATGTCTAGGCAAACACAGCAATACTTTTCTTTATGGATCCTGAACTTCGGTCATGCTTAAAAAGGTCCTTCCTATTTCAAAATCATAAAAATATTCACTTCCATCTTCTTATATCTTAATAATCTTTTAATATTTAAAATCTTAGATCCATCTGGGTTTATTTTAATGTAAGAAAGTAGAGATCCAGCTTTATTTGTTTCTAAATAGCTAGAGACTGTTGTCCTAACACCACTTAAAGAATAATCTGTTTTTTCCCCACAAGCATTGAAATGGCATATAAAATTCTCATGGATATTTGGTTCTGTTTATAAACTGTATAATTTCATTGATCTATCTGCATTTTCTTGCACCTCCTTCCCTGGTATTTTTTAATTACTTTTATGGTATGATATGATTGTATGATAGGTTTTACTCTCTGTAGGGGTAAGTTTCCCCATCTTCCCACACCACTCCCACCATTCCTCTTTATTTATTTTAATTGACCTGGCTATTTTTTCATGGTGATTCTTCTATAATCTATATTCTTCCATATATTTAGTTTGGGATCATTTAGGTTCCCCTCTCTACCACCCCCCTGAAGAAAACCTGGTGGTATTTTAATGAGATTATCTTGAATTTCCAGATGAATTTGGGGAGAACTGAAGTTTTCTTGGTTAGAGACTTTCTATACTAAAGCAAGCTGTGTCTCTCCATTTATACATGTCTTCTTTTTACACCCCTTCATAAAGTTGTATCGCTTCCTTCACATAGGTTCCCCCCAACACTCAGTTTTAAAAGGGTTCTATGGGGAAATTGCTTTTGAGGTCAAAGCATGGAACACACTCAGTTTGGCATCAAAGATAGACCCTTAAGTGCTGCAGAAACTCCTCCATCCCATCTTCTCCCAACTCTGGGCCTGAGCCAAGAGGTCGCTTCCCTCTTTGAAGTTGGAATGGGTCCATCAAGTAACCAGCAGGCAACTGATGGCACGGACCCCATGCCCAGTCCTGTGCTAGAAGTATAGAACACAGACTCCGTCTTCAAAGAGCTTTGATGCTGCCTAAAGAGACAAGTGGCACATCTCTTAAGAATGACATTCCATATGAATCCATGTGGTATGGCCTTTGGTTTGATGGGAAATATAGGAGAAGAAGCCTGGAGCAGTCAGGAAAGATTTCAGGAAGAAGATGAAAACTGACTGGGCATTGGCCTGTGGTTACCATTTAAATAAAGAAGAGAAAGGAAGCACATTATAAGCAAGAGAATCACTCCACAACCATTTACCTAGCACCTACTATGAACCAGATACTGGGCTAGGCACATGAAGAGGAGGTTATGTGCTCAACAAATAGTTTTACACCTTCACTATAACCCAAGCTCTGTGTTTGGGGCTAGAGAAATAGGACAAGTAAGATTGACCCTGGCCTTGAGGAGCTTGTAAACAAGGGAGACAGACTCTTAAATAAATAAGTTCAACAGCTGTTGTGATAGAATTCTGTGGAGAGAATAGCAGAAGACTCTTAATCTGGTGACTGTGCACCTCCTGGGTACCCATGGATGGGATTCAGTGAGTCTGTGAGCCCCTGAAATTATATGATGCTGAATTATTTGTATAACCAGCATTTTCAGGTTAAGAACCATCGAGGTAGAGTGCCACAAAATTCTTGGCTTCTGTGTTTTAATGACCATATAAAATATATAGAAAGACCATGATAAATAAGAAGTAAACAATTCTAGCCTTCCCCCAACCAGAACTACTCTAAGAGTTGAGAGGTAGTATCGTCTGTTGTGAAAACTGCCCAGCTTTGAGACCAGGCAGATTTGGGGTTGAATACCAGCTCTACCATTTAATAGCCGTGTAACATCGGGTGAGCTCCATACACTTGAAGACTTTATTTCCTCATCTGTAAGTTGTAAATTGAGAATTACAGAACCCAGTCCTCCCTCGTGCCTTATTGTGGGAGTGAAACTAGCTAAGGTGTGTCGGTTACCTGGATCTGAGCAGGTCTTCACAGCCTGCTCACTCCTTCCTTCTGCTTTCACACTTCACAGGAAGCTCTGCATCATGGGCTGTGGTTATGACAAGGAGGAATTTGAGCCAGGCCTGGAAGGGATGGAGAGGAGGAGGGGAAAGGAACGGGCATCTCAGACCAGTGGACAGAGTAGATACAGGGAAAGGAGCCGGAAAGGTCAACTCGTGTTGTGAAGAATCAGTCCATTGCAGCCAAGTTGAGCAGGTCTTCAATTCCAGCTGAAGCAGTTTGAACTTTATCCTATAACCTACAGGAGCCACTGGAGGGTTTGGGACAAGGAAGTCAATCCCATGGTGAGGTGGTTCTGAACCCAGCCTTTGCCCATCATGAAACCCAAGACACCCGGGAAAACAATTTTTACAATAAAATTATAATGTGGACTAAGGCACTGCTTCTCACCTCAGGATCTTGTTAAAAAGCAGCTTCTGATTCACTGGATCACTGAGATTCTGCATTTCTAACAAGCACTCCGGTGATTTTGATGCTGTTTACTCATGAGCCTCACTTTGAGTAGCCAGAGGCTAACGTATTTTTGGTTTTGTCATTTTTATTACTAATATTATTCTTGTAACACATGTTGGCTGAGTGCCTGTCCTGTGTTAGGCACTGTGTTAGGCCCTGAGTAGAAAGAGAAGAATCAGACATGAACTCTTTTTTCTAGAAGCTCACAGTCTAATCTGAGGAGATGTGGCATAGCCCTAAGCAACTGTAATTCAATACAGAAAGTAATAAATGCCGTATTTTAGCCTCAGATAAAATACTATGACAATTTGGTGAAGAGAAAGATTGTTCCCAGTTGAGGGAGAAATTGCCTGGTGCTTAAGGAAATGAATAGTAGCTTCTTTTTCTTGTTATTAAACAATGAGTAAGAACCAGTGAGTAGACTTCAGAGTTAGACTTTAATCCTAACTCTACCACTTACTAGACATGTGACTTCATTGTCTTAAACCTCAGTTTCCTCATCCGTAAAATGAGATATATTAATAGCAAGGCTTCTGGAAGGATTGTATGAGAGAATGGTTATAAACATAGTAGCTAATAACTGGTTCCTAGTTCATTATAAATGGTAGCTCTGGTGATTATTATTGTTTTCAGTATTTGCTGTAAATCTTAACATGTGTCTCTTTGGCCCCAAGGATATTGTATTTGTTGGACAATTTTGTGATCTCATTCCAGGGTTAAGCAGCAAATGAAAATGGAAAAACCTCGAAGGGAATTTCCAAATCCAAGGAAACTTCCTTCACAAAGCCAGTGCTGAAAGAATTAGCAACTAGTATTTTCAATTTTTGAATTTTTTTTGGACCAGACTGTTTCCACTGGGGAGACTTGGCTTGGCTAAAGGTGTAGCCAAGTGCTCCTAATAACAGCCACATTGAAAGGGAGCTGCACTCTATTTACAAGCTGATCGAAACGGTTTCACCACCCACTGGCTCCCTTGAGATGTCTGCTTGTGTGAAGCTGACTGTGAAATAAGTCAAATCAGATTTATAATCCTACAGACCCAGAATGTCAGAGCTCAGAGGGATGTTACAAACCACCCAGCCCTGGGGGGGACCAGATAAATGATGCTTTACATCCCTCTATGCCTTGCTGCAGTCTCCAAGCCCACACACTGGTCATTCCTTCAACCAGTATTTAATGAAGGAATATTAAAAGGCCCTATAGTAAGAGGATAAGGCACATCAGGGGACCTACAGGCACATCAGGAACTAACAGAGGAGGCTGCTGGGCTTAACAACAAAAAATCTGATTTCCAACCTCTCTCTCTCTCTCTCTTACCTGTGGGGGACCTTGCGCAAGTGCTGCCTTCTAGCTGCAGCTCCATTTCTTCATCTGTAAAGTAGGGATAATCCCACTTTGCTCATAGAACTGTCAGGGGGATTAAATGAAATAGAACATAAGATAGTTGGCTGACATATATCTAGGACCCCATAAACACAGTATCTTTTGATTCATTGTTCATTTTTTAAAATAATATTCATTGGATTTTTCCCAATTACAAAAGTAATTCTTGTTTATGGAGAAAATGTTGGAAAACACCAAAAAGCCCAGAGAGGGAAAATTCATGCATAATTTCACCCCCCAAAGATAAACACGGTTGCAGTCTCCTTTCATGTATATTTTTCCTGTCCTTTATACACACCAGCATGTGTATTTTGTTTCCCCATGAACTGTATTGGAAGTGATTGACAGCTTCTGTTAGGGCTTCCTGGATTCATATTCAAACTCTATCCCCCACTAGGTCTGTGACGTGGAGCAACTTGCCTTCCATTCCCCCAAGTGTGACAGTTGTGGCCTCCAGCGGGCACGGCAGGTTGGACCCAGTCACCAGGAACGCTATAGACTGCAGTGCGAAATGGCGCCCCCTAGAGCCGTGCCAGGCGCAGTCATGCTGGGCTGCCTTGGGAACAGACAGGTTGAAGGAGTAATGGGTGTAAAGATGTTTAGGCGTTTGGCCAGTGGCTGACACAGGATAAGAGCTTGTTAAATAGTAGCTACTACTCCACAAACATACCCTGGGGTTTTGAAGAATGGAGGGAGGTTCACTGTTCAGATTTGTTAAATAGCACCTTAAGGTGACCCATTGGGACCATGGTCCAGCCAAGAAGTCCTTCTCCTTGTGCTGGTCCTGCTCCGCTTTAGCTTTTTTTCAAAAATATATTTATTTTATGTATTTATTTTTGGCTGTGTTGGGTCTTCATTGCTGTGTGCGGGCTTTCTCTAGTTGCGGTGAGCGGGGGCTACTCTTCCTTGCGGTGTGCGGGCTTCTCATTGCGGTGGCTTCTCGTTGCAGAGCACAGGCTTCAGTAGTTGTGGCTCGTAGGCTCTAGAGCGCAGGCTAAGTAGTTGTGGCGCACGGGCTCAGTTGCTCCGCGGCACGTGGGATCTTCTGGGACCAGGGTTCAACCCCGTGTCCCCTGCATTGACAGGCGGATTCTTCACCACTGCGCCACCAGGGAAGTCCCCACTTTAGCTTTTGATCCTTGCCCTTCACCATGCCTCTAAGTCTCCCTCAGGCATGCAAAGCCCAAGTGATGTGAGTGGCTTCACTGCACCATCTGCTTGCTGCTTCATCCCTCCGCTCTCAAGTTCTGCCTCCTGCTCGCCCCATCCAGGTGTGCAGCTTTCAACCCCTCCAAGCCCTTTCAGAGGTGTTGTCTCATTTGACCCGTTTAAAACACCTCAGTAAGAGGCTAGCAAGAGGCAACCGAGTGGAGCCATGTGGCCTCCCACAAATGGTTTCCCAGGGCTGCACCCATAATGCTACTCAAAATGACTACAGATCTGAGTGATGTGCAACATAGCTTGAAGTGACAGCTAGAGATGGCACAGAAACCTCTGAGGCACGTATTCAGTCAGTCAGTCGATGAACAGATATGTATTTAGCGCTACTGTGTTCCAGGGGCTGCGTTCTGCAGTGAGAAACTATTCCCTCTTCACTTCTCTTTCAATCCTTCGGGTCCTCAAAGAGGAATGAATTCCTCTCAGTTTAGGGCCAGCAAGTCTTCAACACCCCTCAACCCCGGCTAATCTCCCTTTCTGAAAAAGGGAGCAGGCTCAGACCCACTACTCTATGGAGGCATCCAGAGGTACTAATATTGTTTAGTTTTCATCTTATTTTTCTCTACCATTGCATTCCGCTTATAGCAAATGATGCAGGTTTTTAAACGATGATAGAAAGCTTCCTTTTTTTAAAAAAATTTAACTTAGGTACCAAAAGTGAGTTGATTGAAAGAAACAGGTGGTCCGGGTGGTAGAGTGACTGATGCTTAGGAAGCCCTAGACTTGAGATGGGTGAGGCTTAACCCTTTCAGGGTTGCTGACCCAAGCCCATGATGACAGCTATGGATCCTCCCCCAGAAGAATGCATGAACATCACATACAATTTCATCAAGTTCCAGAACTACCTGGAGTCCCATTCCTGGGCCTGTATTGGAAAGAGCAGCAGGGTGAGACTCCCGAGGCCTGGTCTGCACGGGAGACCTAATCCTCTCCGCCACCTTCCTCATCTTCTTGGCAGTAGTACTGGCAGTAATAGCAGTGTTGGCAATAGTAACAGCAGTTGTGTTTGAAGCAGTCAAACTGTACTTTGAGGACAGCTTTGAGTACTTTCAACATGCCAGGCACTTACCAAGCCTAAGCTCAACTCATACATGCAGAAAAGAAATCACCATCCCCACTTTCTGGGAAACAGACCTCAAGTAGTTTCCCCAAGTTCACTCATCTGGGAAGTCAGGGTCAGCACTTGAACCCAGCTGTACCTGCCTGTGATGTCTGAACAGGTCCTTAACCACTGGACTCCACTGTCTCGATAAATCTCTGTTGGATCAATTGAAGGACATTTGAACAGGTTCTGGCTGTCGTTCTCCCATTCACCAGCTGAGTGACCTTGAGCAAGTTACTCACCCTGACTGACCTTCTGTTAAGGAAGAAGGTTTCGGAGTCCTGCCAAGCCATGATGCTAAGACACAGGGCAAGGAGCGTGGGACCATTTCATGAGCAAGAGAAGTGGAGCCAGGCTCAGGGACATGCACTGCGAGTTAGCGGCCCTGGCAAAGAGCAGGCATAGCCCTGACTTCCAGCAGAGAGAGCAGGCTTCCAGGAACCCACATTTCCCATTGATATTTGCTTCCTCTCCTGGCAGCTTCATTGGCCCCCACAGGTCTGTTTGGGTGCCCAGAGAAAAAGATCCCTGTCACCAATCCGCTTTCATGCCCCAAGGGCCTCAGCACCTTCCCTCATTAACGAGGGCTTCTTGGCTCCCCCCAGGGCAGGCTGGCGTAGCAGACAGGGCCACTAATCCACGTGGCTGCTCTGCTGCTGGCAAGTGAGGGAGGAGGGAAGGGTCCAACATATGTGTGGAATCCAAGGCAGCTGGCAGTCCGGTCCCTGACCCGCACTGCCCCTCTGTGGTGGGTCTGGAGATGGGCAGGGCTTCTAGCTCTGGCCTCGTGGAGACTCTGAATGTTAAGGCTGGACAAGACTCAGATCAAACCACTCAACTAAAGGAGGGAAACCATGTCAAATTATTATGTAGTGCACCTGAAACTAACGTAATATTGTCCATCAACTCTAGTTCAGTCAAATAAATAAATACATTTTTAAAGGAGGGAAACTGAGGCCCGGAAAGGGAAAGCAACTTACCCAAAATGACACATCAAGTTATCAAACAGGTTTCCTGTAATTAGATTTCCAGCCCAATGAGTGGTTTACAGGAATAATTATTATTTGGTTAATAAGCATTAATGCAGAGTTGATTTAGGTGGCAGGAACCTAGTACCCAACAAGCTAGTAAGAACTTTACATGTTTTACCATGTTTAATCCTCACAACAACCTAGGGAAGGTGGTATTCTTATTAGCTCCATTTTACTGATGAGGAAACTGAAGCTTAAGTATAGTATGAAACTTGCCCAAGGTCATGTGTCTGATGAGAGAACCAGGATTCTATCCCAGGAATCGGAATCTAACGAGAAAAGGGCAGTCCTTGTCAGAAGTCACTGAGGGCTTGCTCAGGGTGCGAGAGTCATGCTGGGGTCTACAGGAGGAGGAAGCAAAGTAGAATGCAAATGGAACAAGAGGGTAGGTGAGGTCATTATTCAGCTTCCAAACACATGAGGATTAAGAACTGACCACACCCAGAGTTGTGGAGGTGTAGGGAAAATATCACATTCATACACAGTCGATGGGAGGAGGGTAAATTGGTACAACCAGTTCAGAAGGCAATTTGGCTAGTTGTCAGGACTTAAATGTGGAATTGACCCAGTGATTGCTCGTGAAGGAGGTTAGCCTGCAGAAACACTCAAACGTGCAAAAAGCGAAATGCATGAGGCTTGTCATTACTGCAGTTTGTAATAGCCAAAAATTGGAAATCACCTACTTGACTATCATCAGGAAAGAGTTTAGTGAACTACTTTATATCCAGAGGGCAGGATGTAATGCTCTGACATGGGGAAATAGCTTTTATGTATTCTAAGTGAAGAAAGAAATTTGGGGAAAGGTATGTGTATGACCCCATTAAAAAAAATCTGTCTGAAAGGATCAAAACAAAACTGTTAACTCTGGTCCTGTCTACTTGAATGAAGAAAGAATTTTCACTCTATATTATATAGATTTTTTTGTAATGTGTAATTTTTTAATTTAGCAGGTGTCACTTTTGTAAGTGAGGGGTTTTTTAGTTGAAGTATATTTGATTTACCATATTGTGTTAGTTTCAGGTGTACAACAAAGTGATTCGGATATATATATATATATTCTTTTTTTAATTCGATTCCATTATAGTTTATTACAAGATATTGAATATACTTTCCTGTGCTATATAGTAAATCCTTATTGTTTATCTATTTTATATATGGTGGTATGCATCTGTTAATCCCCTACTCCCAATTTATCCCTCCCCCACTTCCCCTTTGTTAACCATAAATTTGTTTTCTATGTCTGTGAGTCTGTTTTGTTTTGTAAATAAGTTCATTTGTGCCACATTTTAGATACCACATATAAGTGATACCACATGGTATTTGTCTTTCTCTTTCTGACTTACTTAGTATGATGATCTCTAGGTCCATCCATGTTGCTGCAAATGGCATTATTTCTTTCTCTTTTATGGCTGAGTAATATTCCTGTGTGTGTGTGTGTGTGTGTGTATACACACACACACCCCATTTTCTTTATCCATTCATCTGTTGATGGACACTTAGTTGCTTCCATGTCTTGGCTATTATAAATAGTGCCGCTATGAACATTGGAGTGCATGTATCTTTTTGAATTATAGTTTTCATCTTTTCCGGATATATGCCCAGGAGTGGGACTGCTGGATCATAAGGTAACTCTATTTTTAGTTTTTTAAGGGTCAGTGAGGTTTTTTTTTAATAGACTTTATTTTTTAGAGCAGTTTTAGGTTCACATTCAAATTGACAGGAAGGTACTGTGATGAACCCATATTGACATATAATCACCCAAAGTCCACAGTTTATATTAGGGACCACTCTTGGTATTGTACATCTTATGGGTTTTGACAAAGGTATAATGACATATATCCACCAATATAGCGTCATACCGAGTAGTTTCACTCCCCTAAAAATTCCCTGTGCTCCCCCTATTCATTCTCCATTGTGTCACTTTTGTAATAAAAATATACAAATCTGGAAAGGAAAAGAAAAGAAATAAAAATATGGTTTCTGCCCAGAAGGAATTTAGAGTCTGGGTGGTAAACAAGGACTCAGCCAGCCCTGGGATGGCTTAATTCACAGACAAACAATAAAATAACAGAATAAGATCTGATTGTATATATTCTGTGGGGTACAGAATGAAGAATTCAGTCTGAGTCGGGTAGGGTTAATCAGAGCAGAGTTCCTTCAAGAGGGCAATGAATGGGCCAGGATATAAAGTATATTTGGAAAATGGCCACCATTTATGAATTTTCAAGGTGCCAGACCCTGGGTCAAGTATGTTTACATGGATTTTTTCATGTATTCAGAATAACCCTATGAAGCAGATGTTATCCCCAATTTATGGATAAGAAAATTTAGCCTGAAAGAGCCAATTAACTTTTCAAAAGTCAAACAGCCAATACACCAAAAGGATGCAAAACCAGGCCTCTGTGATCCCAAACTGTGAGCTCAAGTCACCAGGCCACATTGCCTAAAGCGGCTGAAGGCAAAGAATGACCTTCTTCTCAGAGGAACAAGTAACTCAGGGAGCCCAAACTCAAATTGTGGCTGTAAGTAAATGCCATAAGAAAAGTCAGCATCACCCCCTTCCCTTTGGCTGAGCACATCTCAGCCCCATGGTCCTTGGAGAGTGCTTTGTAAGAAAATAAAGAGAAAGATCCAGACTGTCTTTATCCCTGACAAGGTGCTTCCGTTGTGATGGAGGTGAAGAAGAACCTAGAAAGAAATGCCACGTGGCACAGGGGTACAGAATGATATTTATGCCCCTATCATAAAGCCATATGTGTTCTGTGGCAATGGACTGTGAATGCATCAGCCTTCCCACAAGCCTGTGGACTGCCACAGGGCAGAGACCACACCCCTGTTTGTCTGTATCCCCACAGGTTGGCCTCATGCCTGGCACTTAGCAGAGCTCCGTATTTGTTGAATGAATGAATGAATGTATAAAAATGTAAAAACCTACGACTCTTATATGCTGGTGTCCTGATCCATAAAATAGGACCAACTGGGGGCTTCCCTGGTGGCGCAGTGGTTGAGAATCTGCCTGACAATGCAGGGGACACGGGTTCGAACCCTGGTCTGGGAAGATCCCACGTGCCACGGAGCAACTGGGCCCGTAAGCCACAATTACTGAGCCTGCGCGTCTGGAGCCTGTGCTCCACAACAAGAGAGGCCGCGATAGTGAGAGGCCCGCGCACTGCAACGAAGAGTGGCCCCTGCTTGCTGCAACTAGAGAAAGCCCTCGCACAGAAACGAAGACCCAACACAGCCATAAATAAATAAATAAATAAAATTTAAAATTCACAACATATGTCAATATTTAAAAAAAAAATAGGACCAACTATAGTCCCTTCATCTAGGGATTACTGTGATCATTAAATGGGCAAATGGTGTAAAGGATTTAGTGTAAGATGTGTACAAGAGCACACACAATGTGACTGACGGTTCTGATATTAGCTATTAGCACTATTGTTATTTGTGTATCCTTTAAAAGCTGGTCCCTCAGGATACACCCCCTTTAAGCCATTTACTGACCATTTTACTAACATCTTCAACAGGATTGGCAAGCAGAGTTACAAGTTTGTCTTCAGCAAGTATGCTTTCCTGCTCTGGATCCTGCCCACCTTTGCCACAGCTGTCTGTGCCTCCCCAGCCTCTATCCCAGGCCTTAACATGTCCTCATGGGTGCTGTGCCTACCTGTGCACACGCTCACCAGCATTTACCGTCCAGGGTAATTCACAAGGTTTCCAAGTGTTACCTCCCTCTCTCCACTTCCCCAAATTTATTCTCCAGTTTCCCATTTTTGTCAAGACCAGTTTAACTGTGCCCTTTAGAGTCAGTGACAGAAACAAGACCATCCCCCTGGGCAAAAACAACTCACCTCATCATGGGTACTAGGTGTTCACACGTCATATTTGCATTTCCACTGGGGCCTTCTGTCCAGTGTTTTATTCCAAAGGATAATCTGGGACAGTGGGACAAAAACCTAATGGTGCAAGCCTTGTCACAAATCAGACCACGAGGTGGCGCCCTCATTGGCCCCCACCTAGAGCTAACCCACAGTTGAGAAGAGTCGGCATACTTGTATGTATAGTTAGCACTTACCCGGAGTATGGATAACCTTCTTTCCAAGTTAACCCCTCTCTGGTTTAACCCTGCACCAGGAACTCTGGCCATCTCCCCCCAGCCACCACCCCTGTATTGCCAAGCAGAGAAGTTGGAGGCTCCCTGTAACAATAAGCCAAAGCTCAAATAATCAAGAAGGGCAAGTGCTACAGGGGGGAAACTCAAGTGCAATCCAAAATAGGGATTCTTGTGGCATCTATGCCACAACTGTGGGGACTTCAGCCATTTTCTGGGTCTCGGTGTCTCCATCTGCCAAGCGAGGAGGTTGGACTTCGTGATTTGCTAAGATTTCTCCCATTCAGATGCTCTTCCTTCAACAAATGGATTCAAAGGTGATCCCAAAGACCAGGCCCTCAGGAAGCTCACAGTGTAACAGAGGAGATAAGACAGGAATACAAAAGTCACTGTACTGCAGGTGGAGTGGCTGGCTTAGGGACATGGTTTGAAGTTACGAAATGTTCTGTAAAGTATATTTGCATTTTTTAAAGCATTTACATATGAATATACAACAGGAAAAAAATCTGAAAGGTTATGTACCAAACTGTGATGTCTCTGCATTATGGGTATGTGTGCTTTTAAAATATTTTTTCTTTTCTTTTTGCTTTTTAATAGTTTCTCATGTTTCCACAAAGGGTATGATTAATAGCATTAAAAACAAAGAAAACACGTTTCATATTCAAACAGAATTGAGTTTAAACTCCAGCTATATTACAAACATGCTGCGTGGCCTGGGGCAAGTCATTTAACCTCTCCAAGTCTCAACTGCCTTGCATTTAAAATGGAATTGTTTTTAACTTAATATTGCCATGAAATGCTTTGGGACCTCAAATTCACAGAGATGAGTTAATCATGTTTCCCAATTCACAGCACCTCATTGTCATCTATCTAAGCCAGGCCTCTCTCTTACTTTATTGATTTATTTCCTTTTATTCCCATCCCTTATTCCCCTTTCCCTCTGCCTCACCCTTAGGCACCCATTTTGTATTTGATACGTATAATATTCTTTAACTTGAAAATGTTTTTGAAAATGTGTGTGGTTGGTTGTATCTTATAACAAAAGATATTATGTTATAAATCTCATTGTTTCCTACTTTTTTCACAGAGAACAATGTATTTAAGATCTTTCCATATTGCTTTTTGGACATGTCATCCAGGACTTCTAAGTACTGCATAATTGCTGTGCTATGCATGTACTCCACTCTACCTTTTCATAATTCCCAGTGAGGGGCACCCAGGTGTTTTTCAACTCTCTGTCACCATAAACACCACCCTGAGCATAGTCATACATGGGACCCGATGGACCTGTGTGAAAATTCTTTGAGAGCTCTGCCCTGGAACAGAATTGCTGGGTCAGGAGGTATCTATGTACCTAATGGGATCAGAAGGTCTTCACAGCCTCTGCCCCCACCAGCAGGAGACTTCCCATGTCTCCACACCCTTGTCTGCACTTGGCACTATCGAGTTTTCTAATTTTTGCCAACCTGACAGATGTTCTCTCACTCTGTGGTTTTCACTTTATTTGACTGCCTAATATTTTGAGCATCTTGGCATATGCTCATTAGACCTCGGGTTTCCTATGTTGTAAATTGCCTGTTCCTTTTCTTTGCCCACTATCTACTAGGAATGCTGCCTTCTTCTTGTTGACTTTCAGGAGTCCTTGTATATTCTAAATATCAACCCCTTGACTGTCTTAGACATTGTAAGTAATCTTCTCCCATTCTTGCCCCATAGTGTATCTTTTTGAAGTGTTAAGTTGTTTTTCTTCACCCCTCCATCAAAAAGATCATCCTTTACCGTGTCTTCTTTTACCTTATAAAGGTTTACCTTTCACCTTTAGGTCTTTAATACATCTCATATTTGCCATGGAAATATTTCATGGCATTTTGTGAAGGATAAAATAATACAGGTAAAGCGCCAACACAGTGCCTCAGACCCAAGAGCTGTACAATTGTGGGTGATTATTATTATCATTTGAGTAGAAAGTGGTAAGCACTGCCCTAGGAAATCTAGAGATACGGGAGTTTGAATGCTGTTTTAGCTAGATCAGAAAGGATTTTATGGGCGAAGGTTAAGTGATGGAGATTGGCCTGAAAACAGAATGTAGGAGTCATTTATTTTGAGATGTAAAGGGCCGTATTCCAGGTAGAGGCACTGGCCTGGGCAAAGGCCTGGAGGCAGGAATGCCACAGGCTGACAGTGTTTGGGCCGATCCCATCGAAGAGAGGGGTCTGACTACTCACCAACCTCTGTCTGTCTTTCTGCCCATGCCCACCCCACCCCTTCCCCCTGCAGGCTCCCTGTTCTCCACCCTGAAGCCCCCCGACGCCGTGTTCAAGGTGGTGTTCTGGCTGGGCTACTTCAACAGCTGCCTCAACCCCATCATCTACCCGTGCTCCAGCAAGGAGTTCAAGCGCGCCTTCGTGCGCATCCTCGGGTGCCAGTGCCGCGGCCGCCGCCGCCGCCGCCGTCGCCGCCTCTTGGGCGGCTGCGCCTACACCTACCGGCCGTGGACGCGTGGCGGCTCGCTGGAGCGCTCGCAGTCGCGCAAGGACTCGCTGGATGACAGCGGCAGCTGCCTGAGCGGCAGCCAGCGGACCCTGCCCTCGGCCTCGCCGAGCCCCGGCTATCTGGGCCGCGGCGCGCCGCCGCCCGTCGAGCTGTGCGCCTTCCCGGAGTGGAAGGCGCCCGGCGCCCTCCTGAGCCTGCCCGCGCCCGAGCCCCCGGGCCGCCGCGGCCGCCACGACTCGAGCCCGCTCTTCACCTTCAAGCTGCTGGCGGAGCCCGAGAGCCCCGGGACCGACGGAGACGCCAGCCACAGGGGCCACGAGGCCGCAGCCGACGTGGCCAACGGGCAGCCCGGCTTCAAAAGCAACATGCCGCTGGCGCCCGGGCAGTTTTAGGGCCCCCGCGCACCGCTTCCTTTCCCTGGGGAGCCAATCATCGTGGGGGGCGGGCGGGCGGAGGGAGGGAGGGGAGTGTCGGCGCCCGGTAGACACGGGCCCCACGGGGAAGCGGGGGGAGGGGGGCGGGGAGAGGGGCAGCTGCTTTTCTGGCAGGGGCATGGGTGCCAGGTACAGCGCGGAGAGCTGGGCCGAGCATGCTGAGAGCCTGGGGGACCCGACGCCAGCCGGGATTTCCGTCTCTCTCTCTGTGTATATATCTAAGTGAGTCCCTCTGTACATGTATTTAACCGTGGGTGCACGTGCGTGTGTTTGTGCGGTGTACGTGTGGTCTGCGTGTGTGCGTGTGTGGGGCCACCCGCGCGGGGGCAGAGCGAGTGGGTGCCCAGGAGGCAGCCAGGGTGTTGTTTGTCTCGTGACTTCGTACCTCGCAAGCCCCTCCTGTACTTCACTGAACGGTGGCACTTTGGCGGGGTTGGAAGCAAAGTCGGACATTAAAGGTCATTTCTCCTGTGCGGCTTTGAGTAGTTTGTGAACGGGGCGGCAGGCAGATCTTGAGTTGCCTTTTCGTTCACATTAAGGTGTGCCCCTGTCTCTCCCACCGGCCCCCCTTGACCCCGTTTCTGCCTTTGCCATTCCTGCCCTTCAGGGCTAAACAAATCTGACCCTGTGGCCGAAAGTGACGCCCTGGACTTGTCCCATAAATCCTGCCTGCCTGCTTTTGACCGTTCCCATATCCAAATCTTCCTGCTGTGGGCAACACTGGGCAATGTCTGGCCTGGCCCTGATCTCCAGGACCCCGACCCTAGCTGGAGCTACCAGGCCAGCACCCTAGGTGGGCCTGTCACCTGTGAGGGGACTGGTCCCTTACCTCCTCCAGCATCTTCTGACCAAACACTGCATTATTTGCCTGTGCCCATGGAACCTGAAAAAGAGAGCCAGACTGCAGAATTTTCTGGACAAGATAAGGATCCATATGTCAATGCAACACATATGGGCACAGGAACCCTCCTAAGCTCGGCTAACTGGCAAGCCTGCCTGGGAAAAGAGCACTGAGGAAAGTCATGCAGAGAGGAGGAGCATACCTTGAAGAAGGTAACTTCCGTTCTAGTCTCAGTGCTGCTACCAATTTACTCTATGACCTTGAGAAGGTCACATCTCTTCTGGATCTTGGTTTCCCATCTATGTAATGACAAGATTGATTCTAAGGGGCTTCCCTGGTGGCGCAGTGGTTGGGGGTCCGCCTGCCGATGCAGGGAACACGGGTTCGTGCCCCGGTCCGGGAGGATCCCACGTGCCGCGGAGCGGCTGGGCCCGTGAGCCATGGCCGCTGAGCCTGCGCATCCGGAGCCTGTGCTCCGCAACGGGAGAGGCCACAGCAGTGAGAGGCTCGCGTACCAAAAAAAAAAAAGATTGATTCTAAGGTCTTTTCTGCCTCTAAAAGCCACTAGTTTGCTAAAAGAATAAAGGATAGGGAACAAAGCAGGGAGCACTTTTCTTCCCTGAAATTAAAAAAAAAGAGCCTAAGAGGAAAACCCCCACCCCAGTCCCTTTCTCTTCCTGCTTTGCTTTTTCTAAGTTGAGATTCATTAATTTTTCAAATGGTGAGAGCTTCTCCCAGTAATATTAGCACATCAGTCATTTATTCTATGGGCGATTGAAATAGAAAATCCCTTAATGGGGGAGGGGCAGTCATTCATTTAGCTGAAAAGTGTAGGAGTATCAGGCATGGCTGGATCCAGGGGCTTAAACAGTATTGTTAGCTTGCTCACTGGCTCTTATCATTCATCTAGCTCCCATCTTTTAGCTCTGCTTATCTTTATATGTTACACTTATTTCCTTTCTGCAAATAGCTTTCTCACACCATTCTTACAACTTGAGCCCCCTCCCCAAGGAGAAATAAGATTTCCCAGCATATCTGCCCAAACAAGAAAAATAAAGAAAAAATCCAGAGAAGCTAGATGTTCCGTATCACAGACCCCTTTGAGACTCTAATGAAAGCTATAGATACACCTTCCAGAAAAAAAATGCACATACAAAAAAATTACATTTTCATACAATTTCAAGTGACTCACCTCTGTTTAAGATCCTATGAACTAAGCATGATATCCCAGATTCACTAGTTGTTTGAAAAAACGATGTTCAGAATTATCTAGGCCAATCCTCTCATCTTTACAGATGGAGAGACTGAGGTAAATAACTTGCCAAGTCACACTAACCTAGGACTAAGACCTGGATCTGCTATATCCCTGTGCAGTACATTTTCTCCTCCCTTGTGCTGCCATCTTGGGGTTGAGTATATCCTCCAACAGAGAGTAGGTTTCTTCTTGCTGCTATAGAGAAAAGGGAGTCCTAGGGAAGGAAGAGCCTGCACCCAATTCCCAGAGAAGAAGGAACAGTTTGGGGTAGTCCTCTGGAAACATTTGCTTAGCAACCCAAGTCTTTCAAACAAGTCTGACACAGAATCCTGATACAAGTGCAGTCTGCAGTGAAGTGAGGAAAAGGGCACAGAGCCTCGCTCCCTTGGCCTCCTCCTCCACATCTTCAGCCCTTTCCCCTTGCCTGCCTCAAGCACCTGAGGGCTCCACAGCGTGAAGTTTGAAAATCACTGGTGAATGGGACTTGGAGTCAGTAGGACCTGGGTTCAAGTCTTGGCTCTGGGTGACCTTGGGCAATTTACCTGCCTCTTCTCATCTGTTTCTCCATCTATCAAATGGACGTGATCTTCACAGCCTAGCAGGAAGCACAAAGGATTCGATGAGATCACTGTGGTATAAATACTGAACTGTGAATCACTGGGCAAATGCAAGTTATAATTTGGACTTCAGATATCTGAAGCCACAGTCACCAAAGGTATTTCCTGAGCTGCTCAGTTACAATGACCTCACACTTTACTGGTTCTTGGAGGCCACCCAGGCAGCACAAAGAAGCAGTGGCAGCCTCCTACCTCTTTCCAGAAGGAAGGTTGGCCAAGCAGTGGCTCACATCCCTGGAGAGTGCTAGGTTCCATATGTGCCCCCAGCCAGGGCCTGCATTATGCTGACCTCTCCAGGCTGCCTCACTGTGGTCTATCTACCCCAAGGAAGGCCACGAGTTCATCAGGAGTTCACCTTGGGGTGAACAGGTCCTCTCTGCTCTGACCTCACAATTGGCCACAAAGCAGCCTACTTTATCATCTCTAACTACCCAAATACTGCTGGGTCGTTTGTCACCCCTGAGGCACACACAGGGATACATCTTTACACCAGCCGAAGTAAAGAAGGAAGTGGCTTGGCAAGGGTAGTAGTTAATCCTGCAGCTCTGGGCTCAAATCCCACTCCTGCCATGGGTTCTAAACCTCAGTTTCCTTAAATGTAAAATAGGGATAATAATAGTACTTACTTCATAGGGGCATTAGGAGGATCAAATGAGATCATGAGGGTAAAAATGACACCATGCCAGTTACCTGGAGAACATCCAATAAGTGGTAGCTATTTGCAGAGGTATTGGTTATTTAATTCATTACTTTGATATATGAAGTTTAGAAAATCTGAGTAAAAAGACAAAGAAAACAAATTTGGTGCTATTCATGAGATATCAGGGTTTTAGGACTCAGGGTCCACCTTGAAGAAGAAAGACACAAGTTTATGACAGAGTAAAAGAATTTTATGTCTTACAGCATGAAAAAACATTACTCAAGGTGATGATCAGCCCAAACTAAAAGGAAAAGTGAAATTTAATAAAATAATGTTATAGAACATTCCAGAGTGACAAAGCCAGAATAGGTATGTGAGAGAAGTCTGGGTGTCTTAGGGATAGTGCATCCCGCGATGAAGTAGTGGGAGGAGGGGACACAGGGCTGCTCTGAGCATGTACCTGGGTTCAAGGCCCAGCTCCACTGTCTGAACCAGCTACTTAGGCCTGAGGCTGATTGCCCTGTGTGGAAATAGGGGATGTGGTTAGCACTGACCTCACAAGGTTGGGATGAGACAAAATATGAAAGAGCTTGGCCCAAACTGGGCATTGTTTTTATTACCTGTGGGCCACCTTACATATCCTCCTTTCTCGCAGTTCTCAACTTTCTTAAACCAGAAGCTCCTTTAAGAATCTGCTGAGGGCTTCCCTGGTGGCGCAGTGGTTAGGAGTCCGCCTGCCAATGCAGGGGACACGGGTTCGAGCCCTGGTCCAGGAGGATCCCACATGCCACGGAGCAACTGAGCCAGTGCGCCACAACTGCTGAGCCTGCGCTCTAGAGCCTGCGAGCCACAACAACTGAAGCCTGCGCTCTAGAGCCCTTGCTCCGCGACGAGAGAAGCCACCGCAATGAAGAGTGGCCCCCAGTAACCGCAACTGGAGAAAGCCCGTGCGCAGCAACGAAGACCCAACATAGCCAAAAAAAAAAGAACCTGGTGAAAACCAAAGAAAAGTAAGCATAACAGCCCAAATGTCACCTACAATTCATGCCCCCCAAATCTCCCAACAGACATATGGAACCCATAACCTTTTCAACAGATTTTACTCCCTTGATATACAGAAGTAGCCAAATCCAGAGAGAAATATACACACGAGACATGCTAGCCCTCAGGGAGCCCAGCCTGGATGAGAGGTGGGCAGGTCACCAGGGAATTTGAGTGTGTGACAGGAGTTGGGCATCTACCACCACCCTCACTTGGTGAGACCCCAAGTGTCAGGCTCCATCTTCCATTTGGGGCATGGAGGTGATGGATCAGTGCCCTGGGATCTTGGGAGCGGGCTGCATGGGACCTAGGCAAAGTACTGAGCATCACTGCTCCGGATGAAGGACAGGCCTCCCTCTGCATGCTGTCACCAAGAAGTCCTCACCAGATGCCAAAAAGTAGAACAGCAACCACTCCTCAGCTCAAATTAGGGGTTGACTTCCACCCAGCCCTGGAAACAGACATGGCAGCCTCTAGCTACCCCACCTCCTCTCAGCAGATTCCTTCAGTACCGTCTTCACCTTACCCACCCCCAGTCCATGGAATCTTTATTTAGTCTGGCTAAGGGTGAGAGTCAGGATACAAAGGCATGGCTGGGTCAATGTAGAAGAAATTGCATCCTTCCACAGTCTTCCCACATTACACCTGGACCTGCCTTCTGAAACTTAAGAACCAAGAATTGGCCATGTTTTTCTTTGGCTTCCCCTGGAAAACCTTTCCCTTAGTCAATGAGTGGCTTGCTCCTGGCTGGCTTGGCTACAGTCAGAGCCTCAGTGTATGAGTTAGTTCGCTGAAGTGTGGGTGTTGGGAAGTGGGGAGGAGACAGATGTTCAATCTGCTCCCATTCCTGCTCTAACCTCTCAGCCCTCTCCTTCCCCACTCTGCTCCAGCCACGCTGGCCTCTGCTGTTCCTCAAACTGGGGAGCCTGGCTCCCTCCTCGGGGCCTTTGCACTTGCTGGCCCCTCTACCTAGATCCCATCCTCTCCACACGGCTTCCTCCCTCACCTCCTTCGCATCTTTGCTCAAGGGTCACCTCTCAGGGGTCATCTGATTCCTCTGACTGTCCTATTTAAAACTGACCTCCTCACTGCCCACATCATCTAGTCCCTCCTATAGCCCTTTCCCACTTTTATTTTCTCCATAGCACTTATTGCTGCCTAGCATGTTTTATATTTTATCTGTTTTTATGTTTTTTGTTTGTCTCCCCATGCACACTAGAAATACAAGGTCCATGAGGGTGGGGATTTTTTTTCTGTTTTGTTCACCGATGTATCCTCAGCATCTAAAGTAGTGCTTGCCACATGGTTAAGTGTTCGAATATTTTTGAATGAACGAGTGTATGTTACCTCACCGTGAGTGTGGGAGTGCTATCAATGTAGAACAGAGTGCTAGGGGAGCTCATGGCAGGGGCTCCTACCTGTAACTTGATGATGGGAGCTGCGGCAAGGGGCAGTTCTGGTCAGGGAAGGCTTCCTGTAGGAAGTGGCATCTGAAGAATGTCAGCTGGGCCCTGCCTACCCAACACCCACTGTGGTTCGATTGTTAGTGCTTTCATACACCAGCTTGGTCGAGATGGGAGTCTGAAGGCCAGGTATCTGGTCATAGCCCAGCTCCTAAGTCTCCACCCTCTTTAGGCTTCTGTCTACCGTCTGACAATCAGAAACATTGAGCCAAAGACAACCCCTAAGCTCTGCCGATCTGTGAGGCCACTTTTGTTCTCTCCTCAATGCACAATCCTCATAGACAAGCTATTTTTGGAGACAACGTCATCGTGATTAGTAAGATAAACAGCATTGGCCCTTGCTGATGGCCTCGTTCAGAAAAGCAGCATCTATATAAGAAGCTTCCAGAACTGCTCAGGAGCAGAGGAAAGTGCTAAAGGGCTGGTGACTGCCCTCACATATAGTGCCAGCTGCTTCTGCTGAAAGCATGTTTGTGTCTCTGCCAAACACCACCTGAAATCCGGCAACCACTTACACCTGTATGTCACGCCCCCATTTGTTCTTTCATTTCGTCTACAAATGATTGTTGATCTGGGAGGCAAAGAAACAAAGGCAAATAAAACGCAGCCTTTGCACTCATGAAAATTTCAGTCTGGAAGAGGAGATTGGACATTCCCTCCAAACAAGAATTCTGAAGGGACACAGACATCATCAGTGCCATTGGAGGCATGTAAGTAAAGGGCTTTGGGAATTCAAGGGAGAAAGGATGCAGGTGGAAGCCCTAACCTTCGATGTGATGGTGTTAGGAGGTGGGGCCTTTGGGAGGTAATTAGTTTAGCTGAGGTCATGAGGGTAGGGCCTCCATGATGGGATCGGTGCCCTTATAAGAAGAGGGAGAGATGCCAGTGCTTCCTCTCTCCACCATGGGAGGACACGGTGAGAAGACAGCCACTTGCAAGTCAGGAACAGGGTCCTCACCAAGGACAGGGTCTGCTGGCACCTTGATCTTGGACTTCTAGCCCCAAGAACTGTGAGAAAGAAATGTCTGCCACCCAGTCTGTGGAGTTTGTTTGGCAGCCCGAGCTGACGAATACAGGAGGCTCTAAGAGGTCAGAGATGAGAACCTGGATGAGGAGGGGTCTAAAAGAGGTGAGAGATGTGAGAGGTGACAGGGTGGGTGTGTAAAGGTATGGCCCAAGCAGTTGCATGTCCAAAGTGATGCCAGAGCACAGTTTTCCTACGACAGGCTGAGCAGGTAAGGGAATCCCCACCTGACAGACCAGGAAGCTGAACCACTAAAAGTTCCTTTCCCAGGTCACATGGCTGATGAAGGGGAGAGTCAGAACAAGACTCCACACTGCCTGGCCCCAACCTAGAATTTGTTCTCTCCTACTGGATCTGTCTGTGTGATAGATGTGTTTCAAGCCTAGATTCCAATCAAAACATAGCTTGGAAAGTGGCGGTACACCCTGGTCCTTTAGGGCTGAGTTCAAACCCTGGCTCTGCTATTCATCAGCTGTGTGGTCCCAGTGGAGTGATTTAACCTCCCTGAGCCTCAGTTCCCACACTAGTAAGACTGCCATGATAGAATCTTCTTCACACAGTTGCTATGAGAAATAAATGAGCCAATGCTTGGAACTGAGAAGTGTTGGGCCTATAGGAAATGCTCAACTAGTAATAGTGGTTAGGTCAGTATCCTCGCTGTGAAGAAACAGGGAAAACCTAGGGCCAACAGGAAAGTTAAAAGCTTTTGTCTGAACCAGGGTTCACAGGTGTTAGAGGGTTCTCTTCTACAGCTGCATTATGTCCACACTCCAACTCTTCTGAGAGAAGTCCTATCTGGGGGAGAGCTGACAATAAAAGAAAACCAGGAGAAAACGAATGGTGCATATTCAGATCATCTGAGTAGGGGCAGATGCTACCAGGGCCTGGTGAGCAAATCTCGGTGGCAGAACTAGATTCAGAAGCTGGACTCACAAGGAGTCTTCTAGTCTAGGGGCTCTCACACTCTTTGACTGCAACCCACAGGATGGAACACTGCACATTGCAACTCAGTACATGTAGATATAGATATACAGATACCAAGGTTTCTCCGTCTCCTCACTGTTGAAATTTTGAGTTGGATAATTCATCACTAGGGAGTGGGGAGGGGGCTGTCTTGAGAATTGTAGGATATTTAGCAGCATTCCTGGCCTCTACCCACTTGATGTCTGTAGCATTTCCTGCCCCCTTCAGTTGTGACAATTAAAATTGTCTCCAGACATCTCCAAATGTCTCCTGGGAGACAAAATTGCCCACAGTTGAAAACCACTAATGCACACAGATATACGGAACAAAAGTTTCAAAAACTTTATCCTTACTTACAAAATGTACTCTGATATTTCTCATTTTGTATTATTAGATGTCACTTTTTTAAAAGTGCCAATTGTGGCTCACTAACTTAATTTCACAGTGCAAGAACCGTAGTTTGAGGAACACTGTTCCAGGCGAGGCTTTCTGCTTATCCCTGGCCTTCAGAAACTCAGTTGTAACTGTTTTCCAATGTCACCTGTCCTTCCCAGAGGGGAACCCTTATTGAGAATTGGGAAGATGTTTGGGTTGGGAAAGTTACATATCATCTTAGGATCTCTGTCCCACCCTCTGTAAAATGGAGATCAAATGCCTACCTCAAAGGCTTGGGTGGACAGTAATGAGATAATCCCTAGAATAAGCACTATACTATCTCTGAGCAATTGCTGTGTGCTGGGCACTGTGCTAGGGGGTTTACACACACATTTCCTCATTTAATTCTCATAGCATTTCTCTGAACAAGGGACTGTGTTTACCATTACTTTATAGATGAGGAAACTGAAGCTTGGAGAAGCTAAGGATGTAGACTTTGGAAGATGTGGTGGTTTTAAAATAGTTCTGCAGGTTCTTCTTATTAAGAGGTGAAGTCTAATTATTCACTCCTTGAATAGAATGCAGCAGAAGTGACCCCGTGGGACTTCCAAAGTCATGTAACATAATTCAATCCCCATGTCTTTCTCTCTTGGGATGCTTGCCCTTGGAACCCACCTGTCATTTTATGAGGAAGCCCAGGCCACATGAAGAGGCCACAGTAGATGTACCTGCCAGCTGAGGTCCTAGCCAACAGCCAACCTCGACCACCAGACATGTAAGTGGCCCTTGAGTGAGAACCACCCAGCTGAGCTCAATTAACACCCAGCATCATGATAGATAATAATGAAGGACTATTGCTGTTTTGCACCACCAATTTTGCTTTACGGCAACAGATAACTCGTAAATAAGGGAAGACCTAAGATTTCTACTTAGACAGTATGACTCTGGAACCCACACTTACAACCATTACTCCTAGGGCCAGGAAGGGTTTGTCATTTGTGGTTTGATTTTTTCCCCCAGCTGTATAGAGGTATAATTGACAAGTTAAAATTGTATATACTTAAGGTGTACAACATGATGTTTTGATATAAGCATGCGTACCACAGTCAAGCTAATTAACATCTATCGCCTCACATGTTACCTTTTTGTGTGTGTGGCAAGAACACTCTCTTAGCAAATTTCAAGTGTACAATACAGTATTATTAACTATAGTCACCATGGTGTACATCAGACCTCCAGAACTTATTCATCCTGCATAACTGAAACTTTGTATCCTTTGACCAACATCTCCCCATTTCCCACACCTCCCAGCCCCTGACAACTACCATTCTACTCTTTGTTTTTGTAAGTTCAATGTTTTGGGATTCCATATGTAAGTGAGATCATACAGGATTTGTCTTCTATGTCTGGCTTATGTCACTTAGCATAATGACCTCCAGGTTCATCCATATGGTTGCAAACAGATTTCCTTCTCTTTCAAGGCTGAATAATAGTCCTGGGTGTGTGTATAAATTTTTTTCCTCATTGTTCTGGAAGCCAGAAGTCAGATCAAGGTGTCAGCAGGGTGGATTTCTTCTGCGGCCTCTCCCCTTGGCTTGTAGATGGCTGTCTTCTCCCTGTGTCCTCACACAGTCTTTCCTCTGTGCCTGTCTGTGTCCAAACGTCCTCAGACACCAGTCATATTGGATTAGGGTCCCCTCTAATGACCTCATTTTATATTGCTGACCTCTTTAATGACCCTATCTGCACATACAGTCACATTCTGAAGTAGTGGGGGTTAGGACTCCAATATATGAACTTGGCGGAGGGGGGCGGGCAGCAGCGGGGAGTACAGACTTCAGTCCTTAACAGGTACCCCAAGAACCCTGGGACTAAAGCCAAAATGTTAGAAAACATCAATGGGGTAGACATTATTATTGTCTCATTTTTAGGCTTAGAGTAGTTTAAGTAACTAGTCCAAGATTAGGTGGTTTCCAGGTAGCAAAGCCAGAATTCGAACTGAGCAGCCCCTCTGACTTTGCTCTACACACCCCTTACCTGGAACAATCTTCTTTGTATGTTGAAGGAAGCACCTCTCACCTTCCGCTTCTCCAAGCTCCCTCCTCCTTCCCTCTGATTCTGCCCTGTCTCTGGTCTTGAGCTTTTAGAAAACAAAAGCCGGGAAACCTTGCAAGCTTCTCCTGTGTCCGCCATCCATGCCTCGCTGGAAGGAATGAAGCACAAAGCCTACTGTCTGCTTGAATGAAGGGAAAGGGCAGAAAGGCGTGGGGCAGAAACGTGAATGAAAATCACAAATATCACCCAGTCACTCACGACCCAAATGTCCAGTCTATCCCCATCCAAAGGGTGAATCCAGCCACTTAGATGCTCCGCATGTGTGATACACGTCAGGATGAAGCTCGCTGGCTCCACACCTGGCTGAGGAATCCAGTCCACACAGCTAATCTAGCGCAAGACCATCCCTTATGAGCGTCCGCAAAGGAGGGATTGATGAGGAAGCACCTGCTGCAGCATCAGGGTTGAAGCAGCCTCCTTCCATCCCTCCCTAGCTGACCCCAGGACAAGCCAGCGGGTTTCACAGGAAGGGGCTCCCAGGGCAGAGACTGGTGGCTGTCCTGATACAGCAGAGTCAGCAGAGCTTCCCCTTCCCAACCGGAACACTCTGCTGCCCAAGAGAGCCCGAGAGGCTGGCCAACCCCTGGCTGTGATGCACCCAAGGAAACACCTGGGCAGGATTCTCCCCCTTACCCGCCCCCCACTTGAAATCACCTAGACGGAGATGTCAGAAGGCACTGGATCATCCCCACTGCAAGGTTCAAGCCCCAGCTATTCCAGCACAGTTGTCCTTGAGCATTGTCCCTAAGGTCTCTGAGGGACCGGTGTTCTTTCAACCATTTGCCACATATTGCTGAGGCCTCCTCCAAGCCAGGCATGCTTAGGACACAGTGGTGAGCAGACGGAGCCAGCCAGCCTCTCTGCCTCGGCGATGGGGATGTGGCAGGAGTGCCAGATGAATGGAAACTGGAATCCACAGTCCGACTGTGCCTCCTGCGCCGGTGGCCCAGGGGCCCTCCCCAGCATCTGCTGGGCATGAATTGACATGCAGGAAATCAAAGGAGTCTACAAGGGCAATTTTGTAGGTGGGCATCAGGGGACAGAGAGATAATACTGTCTTTTTCCCAGCATCACTGGTCTCTACCACTCTCCCTCTGCCGACCTGCAGTGCCTTCCCTCCCGCTGCCAACCTACTTCTTTATTTCCCTTGACAGA
Source organism: Mesoplodon bidens (assembly GCF_964165515.1). NCBI lineage: Eukaryota > Metazoa > Chordata > Mammalia > Artiodactyla > Ziphiidae > Mesoplodon > Mesoplodon bidens. The sequence continues at coordinate 171,312,373 of NC_138160.1, read as the reverse complement.
ACCCCCCTTCATGTTTACACTCCATGTCTTCACTTGCTCTCCCCCGTTTCCTCTCCCATCCTTTGTAAACAGGCTTTCATCCCCACCACTTCCTGAGAACCATGCTTGTCACGAAGGGCCTCGATGCTGCCAAAGCCAAGCCTTTTCTCAGTCCTCATCTTCCCGCACCTCTCAGCAGCATTTAGCACAACTGATCAGGCTGCTCTGTACCTTTAAGCACTTCTCTTGCACAGTTGCCAAGCTCGCTGACGACTCCTTCTCAGCAGAGAGCCTTCTCATCTTCCCATCCTCTCGGTGTTGAAGGTCCCCACTGCTCCGTCCTTGGACCTTCCTCTTCCCTCCCTGGTGACTTTATCCACTCCCGCGGTGTTAAAGTCTATCCACACCGTGATGACTCCCAAGTCATGTCACCAGCCCAGGCCTTTCATAGGCAGCTCAAACTTCACATGCTCCCAGCTGACCTCTTGGTTCCTGCCGAATCCCAGTAACTGTATCACCATTCACCTGATTACACAAACCAAAGATCCCAGAGTCTCTTTGACTTCCCTGTGGATCTCAAACCCCACATCAACCATCAAAAGGTTTGATGGCCTCTTTTGCAAAATGTATCTGGAATCCATCCACTTCTCACCACCGCCACCATCACCTTCTCCAGCAGTTGCCCCCCAACTCAACTCCCTGCTTCCCCCTTAGAAAACTGTCCATCTCTACCACCCTCCCCAGCTGCAAGAATGGTCCGTTTGAAAAGTAAGTGAGACCACGCCCTGCTCAAACACTCCAATGAGTTCCCACTACAAGAAATCCACACTGCGTGCAATGCTCCGCTCCCCCATTTCTTCTCCCACCTCCTCTGCTGTACTCTCCCCTCCCTCTGCTCTAGAAACACGCTGGCCCCCTTGATGAACACACCAGGGATATGCCTTTCTTAGGGTCTCTGCCCTTGCTGTTCCCTCTGCCTGTGCTACTCCAGATATTTACAGTTTTCACCCCTTTGGGACTCAATTCAGATGTCACCACCTCAGAGAGGCCTTTGCTGATCACTCGTTCTAAAATAGATCACCCATCACTGTAGCTCCTTACCTGGCTTTCCTTATTTTATAGCACTTATCAAGAGCTGACCTGTTTGTTTGCTTATTTATTTATGGGCTGTCTCCTCCATTAGAAGGTGAACTCTACCTGGGCAAAAGCTTGATCCCGTGTATTTACTTCTGGATCCCCAGATCAGAGAATAGCAACTGGCCTATAGCAGGCACTCAGTAAATAGTTGCTGAATGAATGAATGATGTTTTGGTATCTGGTCCCTGGCCAGCCCTCAGGGAGTGTTGTGCCAGTGCTGCCTTTTCCCAGCTGTGAGACTGATGATGAGCATCTCTTTCCAACTTTGCTTAAAATCTGCAGTGATGGGAATATTTATACCACAGAAATTGGTAAACATGACAAATCAGGGCTTTGAATTTTCTTTTTTGGAAAGCAGTTTACCAGTATACCACTTTTAATCACTGAAGAAGCTCTTTCCTCAAAGAACTTTGGGACACTGGGAGCCCAAGCAGCGCTACCTCTGGGCCCTGATGACAAAATCTGATCCTGAGTTAGAAACGGAAGCATTCTGTTTGGAACAAAGCTTGGTTTGGGCGCTGTGAGACCTAAAGGGAAGACACCTCCATCTGGCCTTGAGGGTTTGCAGCTTTGGGCGGGTGGGGACTTAACCCCACAGGAGAGGGTGAGCTCTGGAAGCACCAGGTGAAGGAGCTGCACTGGTCACACTTGTGGCTACTCTTTCATGCAACTTGCAGGAAGCAGTTATTACAGAGGTGGGGGGAGAAAAGGAACTCACAGGGGCTCCAGAAATATTGGGGGAGACTCAGAGGGCCTGAGGCTTGATAGATGGAGGTTTACTAGGCAGAAATTATTGATTATGCTTATTCGTATGACCAAATTTGCACCCTCTGACGGGTGGGACTAGAGCTAGCCCAGTTTGGAAGGATATGGGCACTCAGAGGCTGGTTCTTGTATCTGAGCTGCCAGCTTTTATTTATTTATTTATTTATTTTTTGCGGTACGCGGGCCTCTCACTGTTGTGGCCTCTCCCGTTGCAGAGCACAGACTCCGGGCGCGCAGGCTCAGCGGCCATGGCTCACGGGCCCAGCCGCTCCGCGGCATGTAGGATCCTCCCGGACCGGGGCACGAACCCGTGTCCCCTGCATCGGCAGGCGGACTCTCAACCACTGCGCCACCAGGGAAGCCCAGAGCTGCCAGCTTTTAGTACACAGAGCTGGGGCTGTGGTTCTCGGACTCAGAGGGTAGAAGAGCTACTCAGGGGCTTATTAGAAATACAGACTCAGCGCGACCACCTCTGGCCTCCATCTGATTTAGTAAAGCTCCGTAAACTGCATTTTTAGCAAATGACCTAAGGTGGTCTGTAGACAACATGTTAAGAAGCACTGTACTTTAACATGCACCCCGTCAGGAAAAGGATCAGATTTTACTCCCCTCCAGATCCCCTAGAGGGTCTACTGTCTTCGGGGACCCACTTGGGTAAACACTGAGTTGGAAGAGCCATTCGTCTCTCCCCTAGTCACTGACTTTTGTCTGCCACCTGCCTTAAGCCCAGGTGGCTTCGGAGAAAGGAAACCTCTCGTCTGACCCTTCTGCCCCAGATTGTTGGCCTCCCCACCCCTGCCTCCAGCGAGGAAGAAGCTAGGCCAGGGGGTAAAAGGGCGATGCTGTAACAAGCTCGGGGAGACGGTTTCCAGAAAGCAAACAGTAGCTGTTTTCATGCCTTTTCAGTCACACCAGGAAGTTTCCATTTCCGCCTCTTGCAGGCTCATAACATTTGGCGTTCGGTTTCTGTGTTTTCTGCAACTCCCGCAAGCTACCTTCGCCATTCCGGGCGGGGGCGCAGTGCACACCCAGGTGCGCGGGGCTCTCCTGCGGGCGCCCGGGGCCGGCGCCGCCGCCGCTGCCGCGTCTCCATCTGCGCGCAGCAGAAATGAAGCCCCCCGGGGCCTCTCCTTGCCGCCCAGAGCCGGGCTTCCTTCCTCTGTACGTGCAGAGACGGGGAAACAGTTCTTTAGACCCCGCAGTGACCGAGACCGCTCCACGGCCCCTTCCCCCGAGCTGGTGCTGGGAGTGGGGCAAGCTCGGCGGTGAGGCGGGCCCGGGCGCCACCTGCCGTCCAACGCGCCTAAGCGACGGGAGTGTGAACGCACCAAGTTGCTTTGCAATTCCCTGGCCTCCCCAGGATTCAAGTCAAAGAGACGGAAGTGCACCAAACACCAAGGGAGTGGATTTACTGAACTTCTTCCCGGTACCCGACAGGTAGGTGTACCTCTGAGTCCCTTTCTGGAGAGCTTTGGGACTAGTGAGGAAGATCAGATTCAGACTGCATTTTTCTCCCTGGGCTATATACAGAGACGTGCCAGGGACTTCACGAAACTATGGGATAAATGTGGGGCATCTCCTGGAGCGCCAGTTTTATGGGGTAAAACAAGAATTAAAACACTTTTAATATAAAACTAGAGGGCTTCCCTGGTGGCGCAGTGGTTGAGAGTCCGCCTGCCGTTGCACGGGACATGGGTTCGTGCCCGGTCCGGGAGGATCCCACGTGCCGCGGAGCGGCTGGGCCCGTGAGCCATGGCCGATGAGCCTGCGCGTCCGGAGCCTGTGCTCCGCAACGGGAGAGGCCACAGCAGTGAGAGGCCCGCGCACCTTAAAAAATAATAATAATAAAAATAAATAAAACTAGAATTTTAAGATAAACAAGGGACTTGAAAGAAATTTTCCTCTCCCTATAGCCACTTGCAGTTGACCTCCCCAGACATTCTGGGTTCTGCATTCACTCTCTCCTGCTGTTAGGGATCTTTTAGTGGGAAAATCTGAGAAGCTCTAGGTAAAGAAACAGGAGCTGTTGAAGAAGCAGTGGAAAGTGCAGTTAGGTAAGCCTTGACTACATGGAGGCCTCCGGGGAGAAGGTGAGGCAGGGGCGTCCAGGAGGACTGCTGAGGGCGGGGAGCTGCAGCCCACCTGGAAGGATTTGGAAAGGCAAAGTGGGGGGTGGGGAGTGAGGGGAGAGGAAGGGAGGGTATTCCTAGAGGGAGAGACAACAGAAACACAACCTAGCTGGTCCCCACTGTGTCAGTGGAAAAAGTGGGCGGCGTGGCTGTGGTGTTCTGGAGGCCTCTGAAAGCACAGCAGGAAATATTTTTTAAATTGATAATCTGTTAATAATCTGTGTGAAGACAAAGGCAACCTCATACAGTGCTAAGGGGTGATCTTAGTGCAGACATTTTGGAGGACAGGTTGGCAATATTTGAAACATTTCAAGTAAACATTCCTTCAGCAGAGTACTTGTAGGCCTCTGACCCACAGGGAGACTCTTACAAGCCCACGGGGATGTACAAGGATGTTTACTGCAGCTTTGTCTGTAGAAGGGAAAAATGGAAATGATGTAACTGTCCATCCAGAGAAAAACGCTTAGATAGATGACGCACGTCCCCGCTGTGAAATGCAAAGCGGTGGTTAGCAAGACTGAGGTCCCTGGCTGTATAATGACATAGAAAATCTCTAAAATGAGGTGGACACTATGGAAAAGGCAGATTACATGACCATACATATAGTTTCATTCTATTTACGTACATTTTAAAGCTGTATGTTTGAGTGTATGATTCTCAGCCGGAAATGGGAATGAGAGTATGTACTAGGGAAAAAAGAGGAACAGAGAAGGTCTTCTCCTTTTATTTCATATATTCCCTATCTTGGCTTTTTTGTATACAGAAAATATATACATATATTCCTAAAGTACTCTAAGGTTTTTTTTTTAATTGTGGTCAAATACACATAACATAAAATTTACCATCTTACCTGTTTTTAAGTGTACAGTTCAGTGGTGTTAAATATATTTACATTTCACACTGTTGTGCACCAATCTCCAGAACTTTTTCATCTTGCAAAACTGCAACTCGTTCAACAACAGTTCATCCACCCTCCACCTCCCCGCCCCTGCCCCTGGCAACCACCATTCTACTTTCTGTTTCCGTGAGTTTGACTAGTCTAGATACCTCATGTACAGTATTTGTCTTTTTGTGATTGGCTCATTTCACCTACCATAATGTTCATTTTGTAGCATATGTCAGAGTTTCCTTTTTTAAGGCTGAATAATACTCCTTTGTATGTATATACCACAATTTGTTTATCCATTCATTCATTGATGAACATGTGGGTTGCTTCCATCTTTTGGCTTTTGTGAATAATGCTGCTATGGACATGGGTGTATAAATACCTCTTCAAGACCCAGCTTTCAATTCTTTTACATATATATATATATCCATAAATGGAATTGCTGAATCATCTGGTAATTCTAATTTTTTGAAGAACTGCCATACTGTTTTCCATAGCGACTGCACCATTTTACATTCCCACTAACAGTGCCCAAGGGTTCCAATTTCTCCACATCTTCACCAACAGTTGTTATATTCTGTTTTTTTTTTTTAAATAGTAACATCTGAATGGGTATGAGGTGATATCTCATTGTGGTTTTGATTTGCATTTTCCTAATGGTTAGTGATGCTGAGGATCTTTTCACACGCTTGTTATCCATTTGTATATCTTCTTTGGAGAAATGTCTATTCAAGTCCTTTGCCCATTTTTAAATTAAATTATTTTTTATTGTTGAGTTTCAAGTAAGTTTTTTTTAATATAAATTTTTTTTTAATTTACTTATTTTTGGCTGCGTTGGGTCTTAGTTGCTGCGCACGGGCTTTCTCTCTAGTTGTGGTAAGTGAGGGCTACTCTTTGTTGCGGTGCACAGGCTTCTCATGGCGGTGGCTTCTCTTGTTGCAGAGCATGGGCTCTAGGAGCGCGGACTTCATTAGTTGCGGCATGTGGGCTCAGTAGTTGTGTCTCACAGGTTCTAGAGCACAGGCTCGGTAGTTGTGGCGCACAGGATTAGTTGCTCCGCGGCATGTGGGATCTTCCCAGACCAGGGCTTGAACCCGTGTCCCCTGCATTGGCAGGCGGATTCTTAACCACTGCGCCACCAGGGAAGCCCCTCAAGTAAGTTTTTAAGTCAGTTTTATTGGGGTATAATTTATATAAAATAAAACTCACTCTTGGGGGAGATAAACTAGGAGTTTGGGATTAACATACACACTACCTATGTATAAAATAGATAACAAGGACCTACTGTATAGCACAGGGAACTATATTCAATGCCTTGTAATAACCTATAATGGAACAGAGTCTGGAAAGGAATATATATATACATATATATATATGTGTATATATATATGTGTGTGTATATATATATATATATATATATATATATATATATATATATCTGAGTCACTTTGTTGTGCACCTGAAGCTAACACAACATTGTAAATTAACTATACTTCAATTTTTTAAAAATGGTTTAAAAAATTTTTAACTCTTTTTTTAAGAGTATTGTCTGATAAATTTTGACAAATGTATGCATTCGTGTAACCAATACCAAAATCAAGATGTAGAAGATTTTCAACACTCCCCAAATTTCTCTCATGCGCCTATGTGGTCAATCTCTTGCCACTTTCAGTCCTAGAAACCGCTGATCTTCCCTACAGTTTTCCCCAGTGTCATATAGATGAAATCCTCCCTGGAGGAACTAAATATGGGAAACCTGAGTCTTATTCCCCTCATCAGACCCCGTGTCTCTTTTTTTTGAATTTTATTTATTTATTTTTTATACAGCAGGTTCTTATTAGTTATCTATTTTATACATATTAGTGTATATATGTCAATCCCCATCTCCCAATTCATCACACCACCACACCCCGCTCCCCCCACTTTGGTGTCCAGACCCCCTGTCTCTCACAGTGGGATCTTGTGAGCTGCTTGGAGGTCTTTCTAGCATCTGAAACACAAAACTTTTTCGTATGTATATAACCTTCTGTATCTGGCTTTGTCCACTTAGCATTGTGCTTTTCATTTATGTTTTGCATGTATCAGTAATTCATTTCTTTTTTATTGATGATTGGCATTCCATTGTATGGATATACCACAATTTGTTTATTAATTCCCCAGTTTATGGACATTGGGTTGTTTCCAGTTTGGGAGTATTATTAATAAAACTAGTGTAAACACTTGCCTACAGGTCTTTGTGTGTGAATGTATGTCTGTTTTCCTTTCTTTTGGGTAGATACCTAGCAGTGAGATTGCTGAATTGTATGGTAACTTTATCAAAACTGCCAAACTGTTTTCCAAAATTGCTGTACCATTTGCATTCCTGCCAAGAATATGTGAGATTTCTAGAAGCTCCACATCCTCACCAACATCTAGTATTGTTAGTCCTTTCAAATTTAGTCATTCTAGTAGGTGTATAGTTTCCCTTGTGGCTTTAATTTGCATTTCCCTAATGACTAATGATATTGAACATCTTTTTTGTGTTATTTGCCCTTCATACATCTTCTTCGGTCATGTGTCCAAACCTTTTGCTCATTCTTATTGCTTTTTTAAATCTTCTTATTCATTTTTAAGAGTCCTTTATATATCTTAGGCCCAATTCTTTTAATATGTATGTGCTTTGCAAATATTTTCCTCCAGTTTGTCTTGTCTTTTCATTTCCTTAACAGTGTTCATGCTTTTTATTGTCCTATAAGTAAATTTTGAATTTAAGAATCAAGCAAACCCGGCAGACAACGCTGCATGCTTGATGAGGCTTTTGGGGAGGAAAAGTTGGTCTTTGAGCAAAGGAATGCAGAGAAAGGAAAAACTTGTCCTTCTTCATTGGGAGGACTGAATGGAAAAGAGAAAAGACAATTGCTCCAGGTTCAAGCACCGTCCAAAGCTTCGTTGGCTGACTCTGCTCTGCAAGCAGAGTGAAGGTGGAGCTCCCCGACGGGATCAAATAATGACATGAATAAATGTATAACTGCAGACAGGGGTAAGTGTTAAAAAGGCAAGATGCACAGTGCTCTGACAACTGAGGACCAGCCCCCTGGCCTGGTGGGGGGTGGCTTTCCTGAGGAAATGAAGCCTGAGCTAAGCTTTGAGAGGGTGGGAAGGGAGCATTCCAGGCAGAGGGAACAGCCCATGCTCTGGCAAGAGGATGCTTTCTGAAAGGCCAGGGTGGATGGTGCTGATTGAAAGGCAGACAGGGACCAGACCATGCAGGGTCTGGAGGACTTCAGGTGGGTTTTTTTGTCTTCATCCTAAGAGATTGGGATCAAAAAAGTGGGTGATGTGATCAGATGTGCATTTTGGAAAGATTAATTTGGCTGCTGAGTGGAGAATTAATTAGAGAAGAAACGGAGAGTTAATGCTCCATCAAAGCTAGTTAGTTAGTCCATCTCTCTAAAATGGCCATAATTAAAACAACAACAACAACAACAATAACAACAACAACAAAAAGCCCAGAAAGTAACATGTGATGACAATGATATGGAGAAACTGGAACCTTTGTACATTGCTGGTGGGAATGTAAAATGGTACAGCCCCTAAGGAAAACAGATTGGCAGTTACTCAGTAACTTAAACATAGAATGACCATTTGACCTGACAATTCCACTCCTAGGTATATACCCAAAAGAACTGAAAACGGGGACTCAAACAAAAACTTGTACGTGAATGTTCCTAGCAGCACTATTCACAATAGCCAAAAGGTGGAAGTGTAACCCAAATGTGTATCAGCTGATGAATGGATAAACAAAATGTGGTATATCCATACAATGGAATATTATTCAGCCATAAAAAGGAATGAAAACTACTAATACATGCTGCAACATGGATGAACCTTAAAAACATCATGCTAAGTGAAAGAAGCCAGATACAAAAGGCCAGATGTATGATTCCATTTATATAAAATAGCTAGAGTCAGCAAATCCATAGAGACAGAAATCAGATTAGTGGTTGCCAGGGCTAGGAGAGGGGGAAATGGGGAGTGACTGATCATGGGTACAGGGAGGCCTTTGGGGTGATGAAAGTGTTCTGGAACTAGATAGCGGTGATGGTTGCACAAAACTGTGAATATACTAAACGTCACTAATAGTAAATTTCATGTTATGTGTATTTTACTATAATAAAAAATTTTAGTTTGTCCTCATATCCCCTCATCTATGCAAAAAGGAAGTTGATTTCATTACATGCTTCTGGTCCTAACTTTTTAAGATGCCATAACTGCTCAGCTAGTGTACTTTGCACTCTGACCACCCGCAGGATGACTTAAGTAAAACACTGAATAGGCAATAATATTAGGCCATAAAATGAGGAAGTACTCTTTTCAGTGTCTTTTAGTCCTTCCCATTACGTCAGATTGAAAGTCTGACTTTGATACTAGTAAAGCCCTAACACCCCTCTAACACTTTCTCTCAACCTCTCTCTCTCTCTTTCTCCCTCCCTCTCTTGTTTAAGTACAGAGAAAGCCCACCTCAGGTGCAGCCCTTTAGGCAGGCAGCCTCAGAGCTCAATTTTAATCATATTGTTTTGTTTTCATTGTATTTACTTTTGCTGAAAACTTCTCTTTAGAGCAAGTGGCACTAGTATTTCAACTATGCAGATGACATAAAATTTTTCTTTTAAAATAGATTTTATTAAGTGGGTAAATTATTTTTAAATATATATTTTAAAATAATAGAGGACCACAGAAATAGCAAAAATCATGGTGTGACTATGCTAATGACTGAAGTCTGGGAAACAGTACGCTGTTCAATTACTGCTGCTACTTCTCAGGATCTAGAGGCCATCAAACCTGTGGAAATTATGGGCTGTGGACAAAGTTCTGGCTAAGACTCAGCTAGTACCAGCCCTCTCCCCCACCCTGTCACTGTGTCAGTATGATGGAGCAAGGGGAGTGAGCCAGGGAGGCCTGCGGCTTGGAAATTAAAGCTGAGGAGACAGGAACTGGCTTCTCATCCAAGGCCCTTGAAGCTGACCTTGAGGGTAACTGGGGACTCAGCTGTGACTCCCTCACAGAAATCCTCAGCAGGGGAAGGGATGGATGAATGGTGAAAAGATTCAATCAACCTGATCAGACTCACTGCTTCTCAAACCCCACCTCATCCTCCCGAAGTGAGAGGATCTGTTAGAAACTTCATGAGTTGTGCTCACCCTGCTGGCCCCAGTTACCCTCCCAAGAGGATGCTACTGGCAGAGTCCATTCCTGGGAGAAGAGGTCATAATAGCTCTCCAAGCAGCCTCCACAAGCACTCAGACTTCTCATCTCGAGCCCCTCAGAGCAGGGATTACTGAGAAGCCCCCAAAGAAGTACTGTTTCTAAATCTAAGATCTAAAGGGCTGTTCATTTTAAGATATAATAAAAGCAGCTCTCTGTGCTTTAGTTCTTAGAAAAATCTTCCTAGATAAAACATTTTGAGGAGTTTCCAATGTCCTTCAAACTGATGCCTTGAGAGCCCCAGGACTTGAGCGTAGACAGCTGGGTTAAATAGCAAACCAGCTCTGTAGCTTCCTGAGGGGAGGGAGAATCTTTAAGAAATGCTAAAACATCACTGGGATAAATGAGTGGACAAGTTAATTGGTCTCATTCCTGCTCTAAAAGGCAGTTCTCGATGGGGAGATTTTTTTTAGAATCCACTCTTTCCTAACATAGACCTAACTCTGTACCGTGCACGTGTTTGGTCAGAGTCAACAGAACATTGGTAATCATGGCAAAGAGTATGTTTCTTAAAGCTCTAGTTCTGCTTGTGCCTGGGAACATTCTCATACAAATGTTTCTTCTCCCTTTAAAAACAGAGTTAAAAAAAAAAAGGTATTCAAATGGTGATTATGTTTTGGCTCAAAAGGTATCACAAATCAAGATATAACTTTGTACAACTCCCCAGCAGAACCCAGACAAAAGAAGAGCCTCCTTAACTGAACTCAGCTCCTAGAGTAGAATAGTCCTGTTTACAAACTTGGAAGAGATGGGTGGTAGGAAGCTAAGGGACAAGACTGGACAGTCAGGCATGGGAGGGGTCCTTGTTGAACCCCAGGACTGTTTGTATGTCACCATCAGCACATGGCCTCACAAGCAGCCCTGTCCTGGGATTCTCCCAGACACAGGAGGGGGAGACCCGAGTTCTACGCACTAATCCAGAAAGAGTGTTAAACTTTCGGTAAGAGACTTCCACCTAGAAAAGAAGTCTCAGTCTGTGGGTGTCTTCTGCCCTGAAGTCAGGCGAAAGAGGAGTGGAAGGTAGACAGTTGATGTTGCTTCTTGCTGTTCCTTTTTGCCCACACCAGAAAATAATTAATTTGTTTTCTTCCTAAGTGCCTGGTGGTAAAGAGTGATTAATTCATGTGAACCCTGCAGGTGCTGAAAATAATTGAAGTTAGCCTCACAAAATCAGGGGGCACCTCACCAGAGGTTAAATGTTGAAACGAAATAATGCACCTGTTTATGAGGACTGGATCATTTGTTAAATAATCTTAATTTTGTACCCTTTAACCTACCTCCCCAAAAGTTGTCTGATTCAGGAAAATCACAAAAGAGAGTTAACAAGAGACTAAGTACATGGAACAATAAGAGATGCTCCCCTGGATTTTTTTCTTAGAACATTAATAGGCCCTACTGGGTGGTTAATCTATTTCTATGTGTTTTGTTTTGGGGTTTTTTTTTTTGGCTGTGCCGCGTGGCTTGCGGGATCTTAGTTCCCTGACCAGGGATTGAACTCATGCCCCCTGCAGTGGTAGTGCAGAGTCCTAACCATTGGACTGCCAGGGAATTCCCTATGCATTTGTATTTGTAGAAAATCTGTTCATCCTCATCCTCACTAAACAAAATCTGAAGGGCAAAGTTTGACGATATACTTTTGGAGAGAATGTTGGCAAACATGTATAGTACTCCTGGGAATGGAAGTGAAGAAAACCTCTTAAGGAGGAAGACACTTCAGCCACCCCTGAGCTAAGGAATTGCAGATGCCGACTGCCTCCTTAGTAAGAGGGGGAAGGAAGAAATAGAGAGTTTAAGCACAATGAAATATTTTGATAAATTGTCCTGCCCATATACTTACATAATGAAGTCAGAGTATTAGTCACCCCAGGCGGCCATAACAACATACCACAGTCTGGGTGGCTTAAATAACAGAAACTTATTTTCTCGCAGTTCCAGAGGCTGGAAGTCTAAGCTCAAGGTGTTGGCAATGCAGGTTTCTCCAACACCTCTCTCCTTGGCTTACAGATGACTGCCTTCTCACCATGTCCTGACATGGCCTTTTCTCTGGCCTACGCATCCCTGGTGTCTCTCCTTCTGCTTATAAGGTCATCTGTCTTATTGGAGTAGGACCCTACCCTTATGATCTCATTTAACCTTTATTACCTCCTTATAGGCTCTATCTCCAAATATAGTCACATTGGGAGTTAGGGTTTTAACATATGAATTAGGGGGGAAACACAATTCAGTCCATTACAGTGTATGAACATTTTCTGGAAGGATATGCAGCAAACTTGTTCATACCACTTCTGGGGAGTGGTGCTGGGATTCCAGTTTAGTCTTATTTCTTCTACTGGCATTTTTTTCCTCCTACCTGAATTTTTTTAGTGATATTATTTTAACAGATGATGATAAGAGGATATTAATTGGAAGGGGTGCCAAATTTTAGCCTGCCCAGTACACGCACCGAGGCCCAGGCAGCCCTGAGTGTAGAGAGCCATGTGCCTCGCTTCTAAGCCCCATGGCTCAGGAAGCCTACTTTGGAAGGCATTAGCATCCCAATCCATCAGTGCTGGGGAAAGGGATGTCCAAGGAAGGAAAGGACCAGGTGGGGAAATAGCACCGTCCTGTTGACAAGACCATAGGCCAAGAGTACCACCCGTAGGGCCCCAGCTGTGATGGTAAAGGTCCAGCAGAGTGACCACAGGAGCGGGGTTGAAGGAGTGTTAGGAGCGGGGTTGAAGGAGTGTTTGGAGCGGGGTGGAAGGGGTATTCACAGCCCCCTACAACCACTCACTTCTCATCCCACATTCTTCCTGTGACGTCAGCATTGCTGGCAGAAATAACATCTCAAGGGCTTATGCAAGATTTCTGAGGAATAAATGAGAAGTTGCTTTCATCCCCTGAATTTATATAAACCTCCTAACTGCTTCCATGTCTGTGGTTGTTAGCCACTAATTATTAGGTGTTCTGCCTGTCAGCATTTTCATAAACTGTTCCTTTCTGTGAGACATGATAAGCATTTAATCAAGGCTGAATTAGAGGCATGTGTACCAGAGGGAGGGGAGAGGGGTGCTGGGGGTAGGTGGGGGGTAGATAGGAATTGTGAGTGTGGTTTTGAAGCTGTGAGCCAATACGGAAGAAAGAGCACTGAACTGCGAGGCACTGAAACAGTAATAGTAACAACAGTTGCCTTTAACTGCGCACTTGGAATTGGGCCAGGCACTGTGTTAAGTTCTCTGCATCCTCTGATCCTCACCAGAAAACTGAGAAGCTCAGAGACAGTCAGCCACCCAGCCAGCAAGAGCTGTGTGTCAGTGAGGGAGTTGGCTGCACATAACAAAACACAAGTAGCAGTGGCTTGAGCAAGTCAGAAGATTTTTTTTTCTGTCGTGTGAGAAGTCTGGGGGTAGGTGACCCAGGGTTAATGCGGCCGCTCCATACCATGAGGAGAGCCCCGTGTCCCTACTAGCATTTGCCTGTACTGTCCTTCTAATGTGGTCACAACGTCTCCCTTCCAGGCAGGAAAAGGAAAGGGACACGGGCAAAAGGCACATAACAGCTGACTCTGTCCCCCTTTTATTTAAGGAGATTTCCAGAAAGTCCCATCTCTGTGTGCTTCCACCGCATCAGGTGGCCATGTTTTTTTGCAAGATGGCTATTGTGTGCCTGATATTGTGCCAGCATTTACATATATTATTGTATTTACTCTTCATAATAGCCCTGTAAGGAAGGCCTTTTCAACCCCTGGGTTCTAGTTTTATCCCTGCTATTACATAGCTAAGCAATCCTAAATAATCACTTTCTCTCTCTGGCCCCCAGTTTTCTCATCTGCTTTATGAAGGACCAGACTAGAGAAGGCGTTCTTAACTTAAGGTCTGCAGACCCTTGTCGGGACCATGGATAAAATTCAGGGAGAAGGGGTGTGAATTTGGATGGGGAAAACTATTTCATTCCTGTTTTCCCTAACCTCTAGTTGAAATTTAGCATTTCCTTCTATTAAGACTGTAGGCAATGGACCACAGTAATATTAGCAGAATCTGTGACTTTTTCACCAAAAGAAATCACAGATATTTTGGAGCATATTATAGTTGTTTCAGATATGTTATCATTTATGTTCATCACTACCTCAAAATTATGGTACTTATTAGACCTGCCATATTTAATGTGTTAATAAAGAGACATATATTTATATAGATCTACCGTACACATTTTTTCTCATATTTTAGTAACTATATTTCAAAATAATTTATTTTCTTCATAATCCTGTGTATTTTACTCTATGCCTTTAAAAACATTTTCTAAGAAGGGGTCCATAGCCTTCAGCAGACTACCAAGGAGTCCATGGAACAAATGAGACAAAGCTTCTGAAATATGAGATCTCTTTGCCCCTCTGGCTGTAAATGAAACTATGCCACTAGCTATCATGGTCATCCTGAACAAGACCCTTCAGCTCTCCATTTCCTTAGTTTTCTCTTCTGTAAAATGAGAATAATACTTGCCTTATCTAATTCAGAACTGCTAGGAGAACCAGAGAAATCTGCACGTGAGCACACACAGATGCAGAGCTTATGCCTTTTCAATTACGCAGAGTCAGCTTCTGAAGTACTAAGTAAATGATAAGGGTTATTAAATTATCCAACCTTAAACCTATTTCCCAGAGATGCTGATGTTTTTCTATCACTTCTAGATAAGTGTCCTGAGACAGCCATATATTTTCCTAGTGCCAGAGTGGGATTGAACTAGTATAAAATTCAATAATAAAGGGGAAGTTGTACCTTAAATGCACTTGGATGGAACTACTTATGAACACAAGGAGATAAAATGAGATTTCTCCAATGGGTCATATAACTCCAGTTATCTTAAGGCTCTGAAAAACTTAAGCCAATGTACCATGGTTAGAAGAAAAAAATCATAGATCAGCCAGTCATTTCCTCTGTAATCTCTAAATACAGGGATAATTGGACAAATGACAGGAAAATTGAGAAAGTTGGTTTGTTTCATAATCTGTGCCTTTAAAATATCTGTGAATATTTATCAAATATTTATTCATCCAAGAAATCTGCTGAGGTGACCATAATTAATGTTTTAAATAGCAAAGTAAATATCTACAAATATCTTAACTTGCTAAATCATATATTAGAAATGACCTCAAATTATGTTTGGGGTGTTACTTAGTGCTTTCACAGTCTTAAACTCAAAGACACAGGATACTGGGAGGTAGTCAGCTTGGCCAAGGAAGATGGTTCCTAAACAAGCTGGTATTTTGATTGGTTTCCCCAAGGATTTATGGAAATACTTTGGGATGTTTTTGTTGCGGAGGATGTCTGGTTTGCACAATGGAAGCTGCCCTTTTTTTCTGGCTTCAAGAAAATGTCAGTCTGATTCTGGTGTCTGAGCCTCATAGAGAAGAACCCAGCTAAAAGTTAGGATTAGGGGAAATTTTTATGCTACTAAAAACGAAAAAGAAAAGCCTACTTTTATATATATATAAATAAAAACAGAAAATAAACCCTGGTTTTCTTATGATCCTAGTGAGGATCATTCATTCATTCATTCATTTACTCATTCATTTGTTTACAAGTGTTCCTTGACTGCTTACATTTTGCAAGGCACTGTGCCAAGCACAACTGATGTGGCCTTTGCCCTCCTGACACTTAAGACTAATGTCGATAACATTAAGAATTTTAAGAGACAGGCTCTGTTCTAGTATTTTACTTATGTTAATTCATTTATGCTTCCCAATCACCCTAGAAGGAAAATACTGTTACCCCATGTTACATTATAGATAAGGAATGGGAAGTTTATTAAAGTTAAGGAACTTGTCCAAGTTTACAGGACTAGTCGGGGGCTGAGCTGGGATTCAGTCTCAGCCAGTCTGATGCCACAATCCGTGCTCTAAAACGGGTTGGCAAACTACGGTCACTGGTCAAGTCCAGCCCAATGTCTGCTTTTGTAAATAAAGTTTTATTGGAACACACATGTTCTCATTCATTTACATGGTGCCTTTGGCAGCTTTCAGGTGATAATAGCAGTCTAGCAGTTGCAGCAGAGACCACATGGCCCACAGGCCCTAAAATATTTACTACCTGTCCCTTTACAGGAAATGTTTGCCAACTCTTGCTCTAAAACTGCTATGCTTTCTCTGTAGCAGAAAAGACAAGAAGTAAGTAAAATAATTGAAAATAATTTTTTAACGTGCCATGATTCACGAAATGGAGCCCTGTGAAAGAGAATCACTGGAGTGGTGGGGTGTGGTTAGAGGCATTCTCTTTAAATTGTGAGCCTCCAGAGAGGGGACCTCCAAGCTGAGATCTGAAACCTGGGACAGAGCTTCTTGCTGTGGAATTTGTAGGTTATTTAGCTCCCCCAATATCCACTGCCTCTGCTTTGACCTGAACGAAGGATGACAAAGAAACCAGTCTCCTTTCTGGAGTGAAAAGATTTCCTCCCCCTTTAAATGGGAGCCTGGGAGGATTCAGTGAGGGGAGTGACAGATGAACATGTTGAGCACAGTGCTTGACAACCAGTTGACACTCAGCAAACAATCCCTTCTTCCCTCTGACTCCCGTCCTGGACACCTGCTGGACCCAAACTGGCCTGCTGCCTGAACTTGCAAAGGTTTATACATCTTGAACACAATGCTTTATGCTTTAAAATGGGCATTGACATTTAATATAGTAAAGTGAGGGTTGGAAGTCTGTGTCCTAACTCAGAATAAATTGTTTGGTCCAGCGGATGAGTCCCAGGGGAAAAAAATGTCCTAGCTCAGTCATTCCATTTGTGGTTGGGGCACGAATTCCCTTTCTTGATCCAAATGACCAAGGTTGAGGGCAGAGGGGGGTTGGGCAGTAGGGCAAGTGGGTGCAGGGTGCTTGCCTTGGCAGTCTTCTGCATGACTTCCTCCAAGACTGTCAGACTCCATTTTATATGGTACCTTCATCCATCCATTACTAGCATTAAAGGCCTCATCTTTAACCAGGCTCTGAGCCATTAGCTTGACAATGAAAAACTGCTGAGTTTTCCTGCCAAGTATACATCCATATTATTTTTATAGATATAAATCACCTTCAAAGCCACTTCTCCTTTAACAGTTAAGGTGACTATATCTGCCCACCCCTTTTGTTCTTTAGAAAAACACAGACTTTGTGGTTAGACCCAGCTTTATGTCCTTGTTCTGTTCGACTAGCTGTGTGACCTTGGGGAAAACTTTTAACCTCTCTGAGCCTCAGTCTTATCATTTGTAATAATAATACCTATCAATGTCATCCATTTATACAATATTTGAGTGTCTACCGTGCGCCAGGCATTGTGCTGGGCTGTGTGGATTTCACAGCAAAGAAGACAGACAAGAACTCAATCCTTGTGGCTCTTACAGTCTAGTAGAAGGAGTTATGATAATCAAGTAAATAAATACTCAAGATTGTTACAGATGTGATAAATGGTATGAAGGAGACGGGGTGATGTAATAGAGTGAGCTACTTAAGTGATATTTAGGCAAGACCTGCAGAATGAGAATGAGCAAGCCATGGGAAGAGCTGTTAATGGCATCAGGCAGAGGGACTGTGGAACAGAAAGGTCTTGAGATGGGGAAAATATTGTGTTTTAGGAAGGAAGAGAGTCGTCAGCATCCAAGAGGGACAGTGGTACAAGATGAGGTCAGAGAGGCAGGTAGAGGCCAGCTTACATGGGCCTTATGGGTCATGACAAGGAATTTTAGATTTTATTCTAATCAGACTGAGAAGCCAGTGAAAATGGTTAAGACTTGACCAGGACTCGTGTGTTTAAAAGATCAGTCTGGTTACTACTGCATGGTGATGGGATCATAGGAAGAAAGGGTGAAAGTAGGGAGGCCAGGGTTGTTGTAAGGATTACCTACAATTACAAATGTAAAATAATGCGCACACCCCCGACACACCTAAGTTCTCTATGAATGTTAGTTAGCTGTTTTTCTGGAAGATCTAAGCCTCTCTTATCTGTTACTGTAGACGTTAGCTTCATGTGGCTGTTGAGCATTTGAAATGTGACTAGTGCAACCATATTAATGGTTTTATTTCATATTAATTAAATTTAAATTAAAAAACTAGTATTTGACTCAGTCATTTGGGAAGTATTTTTGGATATATGAATCTATTTTTTAACTGTAAATTTTATGAAATCTGAGTACAGATTCAAGTTTTTCTTTTTAATTAATTAATTTATTTGTTTTGGCTGCGTTGGGTCTCCGTTGCTGTGAGCGGGCTTTTCTCTAATTGTGGTGAGCGGGGGCTACTCTTCATTGCAGTGCGCGGGTTTCTCATTGCCGTGGCTTCTCCAGTTGTGGAGCAGGGCTGTAGGCGCGTGGGCTTCAGTAGTTGTGGCACGTGGGCCCAGTAGTTGTGGCTCGCAGGCTTACTTGCTATGCAGCACTTGGGATCTTCCTGGACCAGGGCTTGAAGCCGTGTCCCCTGCATTGGCAGGCAGATTTCTAACCACTGCGCCACCAAGGAAGCACCCTGCCAGAACTTTAAAAATTGCATACATTACCAAGTCCAAGCTTGTACTGCTCACCACACGACAGGCCAATAAATCGGGAGGTGAGGTGTTGGGGCAAGGAATAGTGACTTAATTCAGAAAGCCAGCAGACCAAGAAGATGGTGGACTAGTGTATCCAAAAAACCATCTCACCTGAGTTAGAATTCAGGCTTCTTTCGTACTAAAAGGGGAGGGGGTGTGGCTAGTTGTTGCAAACTTCTTGATGCCAGAAATCCTTTATTCTTGCAGCTGTCCACATAGATGTGGCCACAATGTTCCTATAAACCTCCAACAAGCCAAATGGTATTCTCTGTTCTGCAACTTTTTAATGGGAAAGTGTTATACCTTTACAGGTCAGAGCCTTGAGAACGAGCTGTCTGGTCTGTTGCAGGCTCTAGGCAACATTCTTTTACAAAGGTACAGGGCCAGCATGACTAAGCACAGGCGACAGAGCACGAGGGTTAGAGCTAAAGGAATAGATCTAACATGGGGTCAGGTTTGTTCTTCTCTGTTACACATACATGTCTCACGTCTATCACTATTGGACATGCTGATCACAGGGAAACAGAATTCTAGAAATTTAAATGCACAGGCTGTTAACTCTTGATTATGTGTCCTATCAAGAAATCTCAATTTGAAAATTAGAACTGGGAAAAAATAAAAAGCCTTAGCATCCCTTGGAAACACTATAAGAATACAGGATCTACCTGTTAATTATATATTTTTATATACATCCCTGACTATTCCTGGATATTGGACCCTGCTTTAGCAAATTCAAGCACCCCAACTCTGGGAGAAGGAGCCCAGGACTTAGAGGATACCAGAGTGTAAAGCCTTGTCCCCAAAGCTGGGCTCAGTAGCCTTGTGGTATTAATATATTCCCATTGAGCACAAAAAGGACTGAATCAGTGTAGCATAGACTTAAATCTCTAGCTCCAGGGAGCATAGATGCACAGAGCCTCCTAAAGTTTTAGGACAGTGTGTACCTAATAAGTCACTGGGAGAGGCAGGAGTGATTTCCATCTCTGCCTGCAGATTCTCCACAAAGCAATTAAACTAAATTGCTTTAATTTAAAATACAGTTAACGTTTGAGCCGGGGTCTGTACAAAGTGTTTTAGGTTCGTTATCCCATTTAAGCTTCATGAAACTTTCCGAGGTAGGTTTAGTGACTTGTCCAAGGTCATGTCACACAGCTGCTAAGAGGGAGAGCAGGGATTCAAAGCCAGGCCGTCTGACACTAGAACTTACACTCTTAACCACCATACTGGGCAACAGTCCCATTGCCATGCCAGTGACCCAGGGGAGCCCCCTTGAGTATAAGACTCCTTCTCTAATACCTTCCATCACTTCTCCCCATTGCTGAGACTTGCTCACCCCCTTCCTAGTCCCTACTCTGCTCCCAGCCCAGAGCTAGCTGGCCCAGACCAAGTGGGCAACTCCTTATGATTGAGAGGTGGGCATGTGCCACGAAGAAACCACCCAGCTGCTCCCCCCAGGGAGAAAAGCAAAGAGTAAATGATGATGTTGCTACTCTCCAGATCTATGGCTGCACCCACCATAGGGTCTAGTATGCTGCCTAGCATTCATTCATATCATTCATTCATTATTCATTCATTCATGTTCAGCTTCCATTCTTTCAACAAACTTAGGTGTTCAGTCCCTTGTCTGGGGGGGGCGGTGAATGAAAACTTCACACATATTATCACTATTAGTAATATTGTTGGTTATCATTAGTAACACAAGTAATAATTAAATTGCTATTGCTATTAGTCATGGGTCATACTAGTGGTAATACTATAACACCTTCGTTAATAATGATTCTAATAATAGCGAATATTTATTGGGCACTTGCCACGCTACGTGCTATTAATATCAAAGTATTTTTTTCTATCTTAAGCCCTTTACTTTCTGTGTTTAATTCTTACAACAGTGGTATAAGGAAGTTCCAGAAGTCTCAAAATCTTCTTACGCAACCCATCAGAGCACTGAGTTACTCAGTGTTTTGGCCATAAATTCCTGAAAGAGGATCATTCACCCATGTGATAACAGGATGTTCACTGACCCCTTACAACTGTAAACAAGACAGACATGGTCTTTGCGCTGGGAAAATAACAGAACTGCCCTCTAGATGAAAAACATTTCTTTTCCTTTTACAGAGGGGTTGTAAGCACAGAGACAAAATCTCCATGGTTTCCAGAATTGATTGGTGGGCTTGCATCTCTAAAAATGTTTCTTGCTTTGTGCTGTCTACCTCAGCAACATCCGACTGCTTATCATTCCCCAGAATGCTCCTAATATTTTCAAGATGTCCTTCAGCCTCTCCAGTTTTTGTCCTCTTAATGAATTATTCCTCTTTCAACAAACTAACTCAAATATCTTATTAGTGAAGATCTACCAAGCTGGTCCAACTGGATGTTTGTTCTTCTTGATGTTAAAAGAAAAGAATGGATTGCTTCTTCCTTTAGGCTCAGTAGTGCCTTTATCCCCCCTTCCCCTCCCCCACTAGCCTGTGAGTTCCTTGGGATGGGGGAGGGCAGGGACTGTTTCTTATTAGGTTTCCGGTACACAGCTATTGTCACAAGCCCTGTCACATATTATTATGGTCTCTCACATTAATTAAATATTATGTGCCGAGTCCTGTGGGTCCTTGTCTTCTAGATTATATCATTTCTTTCTGCCAAAAAACTAAAGAGGGAGGAACCATTGTTACCCATCCCAATTTTTACATATGAGGTAAATGTATATATTAAGCTTAGAAGCAGTAAGTAATTTGTCCCAATGTCACACAGCTAGTCAAGTGGCGGAGCCAGAATTAGAATTCAAATAATCAAATAATCCATCTAAAGCATTTTTCACAGCATGTAGCACCTAATAAGCACATAATCAATCAAGGTTAGCTACTAGAATTATTGTCCAAATTTGGACAGCTAGTAAAGAAGCTGACGTGGTAATGCATTTATTTAACTTATTTATTTACTTATTTAGTTTGCTCTAAAATTTGTAGCCTTTCTATCACACCAGAATTTATTAACAGGACTTCTTAAAGATCATAAGACCTAACCACTTACCTTTTTATAGTTCTTGCTGTATTTAGAAAATTAAGAAATATTAAAAGGTTTCCAAAATTCGGATATATTTTTAATGTTTACATTCAGTATATTAAAGCTTTTGATTTACACAAAAATATAACTATGCATAACCTCATTTAGACATAAATTGAAGAAATAAATTTGATATCCTTCGTAAAAAGTCCCTCCCAGCTATCTCTGCAATAGATTCTGTGAATTATAGAAAACTAATACCTTGCTGTTCTTGCTGGTAACATGTCTGGCTACCTTAAGGGATATCTCAATTCTGTATTCCTAGTGGGCAATGCTTGGGGTCTAATAAACATTCAGTAAACATTTCTTGAATGAATGTATAGGCCAACCGTTCACTTCTGGTTCCAGGACCACTTAACACTCTCGAATATTACTGAGGACCACGAAAAGCTTTTGTTTGTGTGAGTTATACCTGTCAATACTTACTAGTAGAAATGAAAACATTCTAATGTTAATTTGTCAATTAAGATAACAATACACCCATTATATGCAACAAAAATAATCTTTTTATAGATACTATGTTTTCCAAAACAAAAAATATATATATAGTGAGAAGAGTGGCATTGTTTTACATTTTTACAAACCTCTGCCTTAATAGAAGACATCTGGAGTCTTACCACTCCTTCTGCGTTCAGTTCATTGCACTATCACAGGACACATAACCTTTGGAAAAATCCATTGTACGTTCATGAAAGAAGGAGTATGGAAAAGGCAGATAACAACTTAGTATTATTGTCAACACTGTTTTGATCTAGCGGTAGACCCCTTGAAAGACACATTTTGAGAAACATAAGAGGGAAAACTTTATTTCTGGACAAGGTTCATGCTTCAGGTTCATGCTACTATACACAGCATAGCTGACATGAAAGAGGTCATATCGGAGATGTAAAAGGAACACCATAGAGACAGCCTTTCTCTTTTCCTTTTTTTCCTGCAGTGCGTAGTAGCGCGGACTGTTGCCGTAACCCAAGACGGTAACCGTCGCTCATATTTAAGCCCGTACAATGACGTCACACAGCGACAGCAACGCCCTGTCACCCTGAGATTTTACTACATTTCCCAGGATGCTTCGGCAACAGTGACGCTATTGGTCAGCGCCGACGGAAGAGCATCTGACTGAGCGGAAGTAGAGGATCTCAGAGGAGAAGAAGGTGAGGACGAGAGGAGCTGTGAAGCTGTGAGTAGCCCCACGGGTCTCTTTTCTTGGCGGTGAGGGATACAGCTACGGGACGAACCTTTGGGAAGGGTGGGGTGGACCTCCTTAACTCTGAGGCCTCAAACCCCTGTGTTCTTCCACTAGACTTGGGAGCGGGGAGAAACAAAACGTTGCTGTGGAGGCAAAGTCTCCGTAATAAAATCGTGCTGTTTTAAGTTTTCTTGGGACGAGCTGGAGCGAATTCGGGTTCTTGTCGCAACACAAGGGTCGTTGGCGTGATTTTACTGCGACCAGAGGGGCGGCGGTGCTGACGATCTGACTCAGCTTCTACAGCACTGGTTCTCAATTGGCTGCACGTGAGAATCAGAATCTGTGGAGTATAAGATCTGGGCAGCAGAACTTAATAAAGCGTCCCAGGTGTTAACGTTGTGCAGCCAGGGTTGAGAACCACGCTTTTCGTGGCTGATTCTGACCCCCTCGGGAATGCTGATTAGGGCCACCTGAGCCAGGGCCGCCCACTATAACCTGCGTTGGCTCTACCACACGCATGTGGGGGAAGTTGATGATTATTCTTTTGGCACGGATTGTATTTTTAGCTCCACCAGAAACTTATTTTTGAGCTTCGTGTGGTGGTGCTGGAAAGACAGGCCATAGTTCCTTATTTACGATCTGGCTATTCGCTCTGAATAAAATTAGAGACGCTTCATTTTTCTTGGCATTGTTTTCGCTTCTGCCTATTTTTTGCTACCCCGACAAACTGGGAGCAGTGGAAAGTGGAAGACTCACATTAAAATCGGTGTCTCGTTGCTTATAAGAAGTCTGAAAAGGGTATCAGTTAAAATTACATTTGGCATTATTTATGAGCGTATGATAACCTTTATGTATGAATATATAAATGAATTAATTCCAGTGAAAGGAAGTTAGGGTGTGATTTGGGCTTTGATGCAGAAGTTTGTTTAGGTGTGATAGGTAGGATTTGATAGATAGATACCATTACCTAACATGTTTTCTCTTTCCCAGGGTTTCAGCTTCACCTCCCTCACTGATTCAGCATGGGGGAGAAGTCAGAAAACTGTGGGGTTCCAGAGGATCTGTTCAGTGGTTTGAAAGTAACAGAGCTCCAGGAAGCAGAGCGTGTTGACCCCCCAGTGTCTAATGCCAAAGATCACCATTCCCAGAGCAAGCTGCTCAGTGATGTTGAGGCCCATCCCCAGGAGGACCAAGAAGAGGAGTGCTTTCACGATGCAAGTGCCTCATTTGAAAAGGAGGAGCCAGGAGTGGACGAGGTTGAGAACAAACCTGATCGTGATGTGAATTCCTCTGAACTAGATGAAGAATACCTAATGGAACTGGAAAAAAACATGCCAGATGAAGAGAAAAAGGTAACTATTTTGTTTATTGTGCATGATCTGCCATGTAAACTGCTTTTTAAAGTGAATGAATGTGACTGATGCTCTATCATAGACTGCTTCATTTGTGGTAAAGAGTGACTTGCCCATCTATATGATTATTGTTTTAGTAGTGATGGATCTGAGATAAATCAGTGGCACGGTGGGGGAGCATTGAGTGTGTCTGCTTAGCAAAGAAATTTCCTTTTTTTCCTGTGAACTTTGAGTTCTTATGTTCATCTTGTGTAATTGTTTCTAACATATGTATACCTTTTAGCTTTTTTTAATGATCTATGGTTGGCTGCTGAAATTCCCGTAATGGCTATTTTTTTGGCCAGACTTTCTAGAATTATAGTATGCTGCTTGTTTATGCTAATCCATTGTTAGCAAAAAGACTGCCTGAATTTCCTGGTGGTGGTGATTTGGCTACAGAGAGCAGTGACTGGGACCTGTGTCATTTACATTTCGTTCTTGAGGAACAGAATTGTGTGTGCTGGTATCTGTCATTTGTTAAGCACCAGTAATGTGCCAACCACTGAGCTTAAAATGTTACTTGTGTTTTCATTTAATCTTCTCAACATGCCTATGACATATACTGTTAACATCCCCGTAAGAGAACAGCTTAGAGTAGTACAGTAACTTGCCTGAAATCACATATCTAATAAATAGCAGAACTGATTCTCAAACCCAGATCTCCTTGATTCCAAAGCCAAAATATGTAGAATTTAATAACAAAAACAGCTGTCTTCCTACAAAGCAGAAGTCCTAATAAAAGGCACAATTTCCTGCTACTTTGCCCTGGGCTAGTAACTGAGCAAGCCTTCACTTTGGGAAAGAGGCTTAGTGTCCTCCATATATCCTTCAGTCTGATCCCATAAGCAAGGTCTCCTGAAGAGTTACTGTAATATCTGAGTTTGCAAAGAACGTGAATGAGACTTGTGGCTTATGCCTCTGAAGAGCTCACTCACTGAACAGGTTACGATGGATTGGTGCTGGACTGAGATGGTAAATGTGCAGTGTAAGAATGGGAGTGGGGAGGTAGTGGGAGGTGAGGAAAAGCATCTTGTCTGTGTCCTTCCTTAGGCACTTTTCATCAAATCTGTTGGTTTTAACATGCATATGTTAGCTTTTGTGTTAGTGTGTGCTGCCAGAGGAGAAGGATAAAGGGCAAAAATGAGCCAAGTTCATGAACGGCCTCACCAGAAATGGCTCAGAAAATTAAATCAAGTACCGTACAGTAACAGCAGGGCAATGGTTCTTCAGAAAGGGAGTGTTTGGTTCACCTTTTACATCACTGGCGCAGGCTTTTTAGAAACATTGACTAAACGTCTATGTTAAAATGTTAGCAATGCTTTTCTAATACTTTAATACGTTTTGCCCTGATACAGTGGGTGGCCATCGGTTTGACAATTGAGTGGTTTGCCTCAAAATGTTACATACTCTGCTCTCCGTTCCCATGATAAAAATTAAGGTATAATTTACATGTTGTGAAATTGTTTAAGCTCTGATGTGTATAGCTCAGTGAGTTGGTTTTTTTTTTTTTTATTGCGGTGGGGGGGCTCTGCGTTGGGTCTTTTGTTACTGCATGCAGGCTTTCTCTTGTTTTGGTGAGTGGGAGCTACTCTTCGTTGCGGTGCGCAGGCTTCTCATTGTGGTGGCTTCTTTTGTTGCGGAGCACGGGTTCTAGGCGCGCAGGCTCAGTAGTTGTGGCACACGGACTTAGTTGCTCCGTGGTATGTGGGATCTTCCCGGACCAGGGCTCGAGCCCATGTCCTCTGCATTGGCAGGTGGATTCTTAACCACTATGCCACAAGGGAAGTCCCGCTCAGTGAGTTCTGACAACTGTGTACACTTGGGTAACTCACCCCAATTGTAGTATTAGCTATTTTTATGCTGCTTTAATAAATATCTTTATGAAATTAATAATAGGAAACCAGCAAAACAGATGAAGAAATGTCTCTTTGCTGCACATAAGGTTTGGTTTTATGGGTCATTGGGAAACGGATATGTTTAAGCTTGCTTCTTTTAAAGTAGACAAAGTTCAGATAATTCAACAACAAAAATAAACACAAATGGCCACAAAATGTGCAGACTTTCAGCCTCACTAATAATTTTTAAATGCAAATTAAAACATTATGTCTCATCTCTCAGATCAGAACATTGATCTGATGTTGACAAGAAGAGGAGGTAGGAATTCGTGTACTAACATTGGGAGTTTGGATTGCTACATCATTTCTATGGGGTACAGATATCAAACTTTTATATGAACATTTCTCTAGATCAGGGCTACCAGTGGAACCTTTTGCAATGATGGGAATGTTCTGTATCTACACTGTCCAATATGCTAGCCACTGGCCATTGGCTGCCACATTTTAACAGTCATCTGGCTGTTGAGCAGTTGAAATGTGGCTAGTACAGATGATAAAATGAATTTTTAAATTTTTTATTTTAGTTAATTTAAGTGGTCACACGTGGCTAGTGAGTACCATATTAGACAGTACAGCTTTAAACCTGATTCTCTTCTAATCACTTATTTTAAGGAAGTTATTAAAAATATGTATAGGTGTATATATAAAGATACATTGCAGGATCATTCATAATTTTAGAAATTTTAGAAAACTAGAACTAATGTTGAACAGAGTGTATTACTTTAAACATTTTTGGCATATTTATGTGGTAGTGTACAATGTAGTCATTAAAGAGATAAATATTAGTATTGGCACGGAGTAATGCCTGAATGTTAAATGTATTAAGAAGCAGGTGTGATAATATGATTTATAATAAATATGTATTTGGTGTTTGTCCAGTTCCTGGCACAGAGTTCCTAAAACCTTTGGGATTTCCTAGGTGGAAAGAGATAAAGGTTCGTTTTGTTACTCATAACAAGCCTCTTTCAACCACACCTGAGTTAATGTTAATGCGATGACTTTTGGAAAGCCCCTAAGGATGAGGTCTAGTTGTCAGAGTTTGGAGCTCTCAGCCTCACCCCACTCCACTCCCATCTCTGGGGAAGGGAGAGGGGCTGAAGGTTGAGTTAATCACTAATGACCAGTAATCACTAATGACCAGTGATTAATCAATCATGCTTACTTAATGAAGCCTCCATAAAAATCCAAAAGGATCGGGTTCAGAGAGCTTCATAGTTGCTGAACACCTATAGGTGGTGGGAGGGTGCATGTCCATAGGGCATGGAGGCTCAGTGCCCCTTCCCACATACCTTGCCTTATGCATCTCTTCCATCTGGCTGTACCTGAGTTATGTCCTTTATAGTAAAGTGGTAATCTAATAAGTAAACTGCTTTCCTGAGTTCTGTGAGCCCCTCTAGCAAATTAATTGAACCTGAGGAGGTGATCGTGGAAGCCGCCAACGTATATCCCGTGGGTCAAAAGCAGAGGTGACCGCAACAACATGGATGGACTTGGAGGGCATTATGCTAAGTGAAAGAAGTCAGAGACAAATACTGTATGATATCGCTTATATGTGGCATCTAAAAAGTAAAACAAACTAGTGAATATAACAAAAAAGAAACAGACTCACAGATACAGGAAACAAATTAGTGGTTACCACCGGGGAGGGTAAGGAGGGAGGAGCAAGATAGGAGTAGTGGATTAAGAGGTACAAACTATTACATGCAAAATAAGTAAGCTACGGGGATATCTTGTGCAACACAGGGAATATAGCCAAAATTTTATAATTATAAATGGGGTATAATCTTTAAAAATTGTGGATCACTATGTTGTACACCTTTTATATAACTTATATAATACTGTACATCCACTATACTTCAGGAAAAAAAGAAAATATATATAAACAGACCAGAAAAAGCACAAATGACAACCTGGACTTGCAGTTGGTATCTGAAGTGAGGATGGAGCCAGTCTTGTGGAACTCAGCGCTTAACCTGTGGGGTCTGACCCTATCTCTGGGTAGATAGTGTCAGAATTGAGTTAAAGTGTGGGACGTTGGCTGGAGTCCACTGCAGAGCTGGAGTTGCTTGGTGTGGGAGAAACTCCTACACGTTTGGTCACAGAAGTGTTCAGAGTGAGTGTTGAGAGGAGAGGAGACACCCAGGTGTTTTCTCTTTATAGCAGGTTATGGAACAGTCAGTGATGATTCCTTTTACGTCAAAAACCTGTGTGAAAATATGTTTATACATGAAAGTTTGGCAGGATATACACCAAATTATAAAAAGTGAGTAGCTCTAAAGGGTGTGATTATTGGGAAGTTTTCATTTATATTTAATATAATTTTGTAATGTTTGCTTTTTTATGGTAAGCATGTATTACACTTATGATCAACAACAATAAAAGTTATTCCAATTTGAGGATATAAATAAATAAAAATTTGATTCTTTACACCCAGGGTGGACTTTCTACTAAAGAAAAAAGCACAAAAGCTGACCTTTGAGGATTTGGGAAAGATATGCTATCATAGGGTATATGTATTACTGAATGTATCAAGTATTAATAGCTAAAGTCTGTTATTCAAGCTGACTTGACTTGCCCTGTGGCTGAGAAGATGATCCAGGCTCAAGAGGGTGCCAGTTCTCAGCAGTTCAAGAGTAACAGAGGAGGAAGGCAGTTAAGATTCAGTTAAAACTGGCAAAATCTCTTAAGGAAAGCACTATGTGTGTGTTTGTTTCAGCAGCTATCTTAACTATTTGTGAAACCTTAAATGTAGCTATGACTACCCAGAAAAATAGGATTTTAGCTTACATTTGAGATGTACTAGATCTGCAAAGCAAATAAGTGATTCTTTTTTTTTTTTTTTTTTGGCTGTGTTGGGTCTTCGTTTCTGTACGAGGGCTTTCTCTAGTTGTGGCAAGCAGGGGCCACTCTTCATCACGGTGCGCGGGTCTCTCACTGTCGCAGCCTCTCTTGTTGCGGAGCACAGGCTCCAGACACGCAGGCTCAGTAGTTGTGGCTCACGGACCAAGTTGCTCCGTGGCATGTCGGATCTTCCCAAACCAGGGCTCGAACCCATGTCCCCTGCATTGGCAGGCAGATTCTCAACCACTGCGCCACCAGGGAAGCCCCAAATAAGTGATTCTTAAAGGCTTGGCTGAGGAAGACATATCTGGTAGCAGATGAGAATTATTGCTATAATAATATTCTGATACAAAGATGCTTATAGTTTGGGGACCTACAGAATATACTGCATTGTGGTGATATTGATGTAAGAGAATCATCTTTTGTGGGCTGCCTGTCAAAATGGGGTTCTTACGCCTCACGTATAAATTCTCTGGTTGTTCTTGTGCACACACTAAAGTTTGAGGACCACTGTCATGGGGCCTTGCACATAGTCTTCCTTCATTAAATAGCTGAATAATGTTTTCTCTCTCCCATGAGGGCCAGTAATTGGTCTTACAAATTACAGAGATTTTATCATTCATTTATTCAAGAAATGTTTGCATTTCTTCCACATGCCAGGCCTTGTTTGAGGCACTTAGGAATACAGTGGTGAATAAGACACACATCTCTCATATGTATATTCTAGTTGGTATGGGTGGGGTGGGGGGAATGATAAGATGAAGTGAAGAAGGCATGGGAGTTGGAAGCATGGGCAGGACTACTTAAAATTGGTTGGTCAGGAAAGGCCTCTCTGGGGAGGTGCCATTTCAGGAAAGACTTGGAGGGGAAAAGGAGTCAGATGTGTATCTGAGAGGAAACTATTCCATAGAAGGGGAGCAGTTAGTAAAAAGGCCCTGCAGGTTTGGCTGTATTCTTGGCATGCGAGGAGTGGAAGGGCCATTAGTGGGAGCATAGTGATTAAGGAAGAGAATCGGGGGTTGAAGTAAGAGAGGGTCTGATGATAGAACACTTTGTGAGCCATGGTAAGGGATATGAAGTTTTTTCCAAGTGCAGTAGGAAACAGATGGGTAGTTAAGCCAGCGGAAAGATGAAAGTTATTTCCGTCTTATTAAGAGTATTCTGGTGGTGGTGCAGAGAACGCAGGGGGTGGGGGCAGAGTGGAGCATGGGGACCAGCTAGGGCCTAACATGGCGGGCTGGGCGAAGATGATGGTAGCTTGAGCTGTGGATCGAGTGAAGGTAAGTGAATGATTTCAGGCTACATTTTGGAAGTGGAGTTGACGAGACATACTGGATTCAGTTGGGAGGGCTGGAGTGAGAAATAAGCTTGATTCCTTGGCTTTGGCTACTGGGTAGGTGGTGATGCCCTTTACAAATAGGGAGATGATGGAGGGACTTGGAGTTCGTCAGGGCTCTGGTGATTTAATTCTTGCTTGCAAATGAAAAAGTTTTTTTATTTGTAAGCCCAAATGCAGATTTCATCCTTTTAATGGATTTGCTCCCTGGTGCGGGCACATAGTGTTCATTTACAAATATATAGATCCAGTTAAGTAATGGATACAAAAGTCTGTTGCTTGGTGAACATGGGCTCACAACATATGGTTTCTGGGATTTTAAAATGTTTTCCTTAGGTTCTGAAACTGTAAAGGATTGTTTTTTCCTTTAAGGCTGTTTAGTCTTTAAACAGGAGCCATTATTGAAGTATTGGTTTAGTGCCAAAGTTCTATATCAGTCTTTCCCCCGTCGCTCTCATTTTTCTTAAATCCCACATTACTTAATCCTTTTGATTTCCATGTTTCTCCTGCCTCATTGCAATATTTTCATAATCTTATCAGTGTTATTGTAACAATGGACATGTTTGCAGGGAACAATTCTCTTGGTTGCTTCCAGAAAGTTTTCAGTAACTTTTCTATAGTGGCCTGCATATTCTGTTAACCTCATGAGAAAACCCTTTCTGATTTGTTGTTTCCCTTTTATTTCATTTCTAATGGGCATCCTTTTGAACTGAGGTTGCCATATTTACCAATTTCTTAGAGTTTACCAGTATTGAGTTTAATGAATGCTATTGGCAAGTGATTAAATAAAATCCTAGAATTTAAGAACTGGAAGGGACCTTAGATTTTTTTTTTTATACAGCAGGTTCTTATCAGTTATCTGCTTTATACATATTAGTGTATATATGTCAATCCCAATCTCCCAATTCATCCCACCACCACCACCACCTCCCCCCCACAGCTTTCCCCCCTTGGTGTCCATATGTTTGTTCTCTACATCTGTGTCTCTATTTCTACCTTGCAAACAGGTTCGTCTGTACCATTTTTCTAGATTCCACATATATGCGTTAATATACAATATTTGTTTTTCTCTTTCTGACTTCACTCTGTGTGACAGTCTCTAAGGAAGGGACCTTAGATTTCTGATTCTGAGTTTAAACCAGGGGAAATAAGGGTTGTTTTACCCTAAAACATTTGGAAGTTATCTGCTGATGGAAAAGTTAACGTGGCATTCAGTGTTTCCGGTGTTTATTAAGGAAGATCTCTTTGTGTAGATCAGTGGTTCTCAAACTTAATTGTGTCTAAGAATCACAGGAAACTTACTAAACATGCAAAGCCCTCAGAAGTGTTTGATACCACTTGTGAGGTGGTATCTTGTGAGACTTGTGAGGTGGCAGCCAGGAATCTACTTTAATAAGCATCTTCAGGTGTTTTGTTTTTTTTTAATTGAAGTATAGTTGGTTTACGTATTGTGTTAGTTTCAGGTATACAGCAAAATGTTTCAGTTATATTTTTTCTTGATTATATTCCATTATAGGTTATTACAAGATATTGAATATAATTTCCTGTGCTATACAGTAAATCCTTGTTGCTTATCTCCCAGATCGTTTTGGTTCAGGTAGAACTGTGGCCACACTTCGGGAGACAGAGGGCGAGATGAACACAGATGACTAAGCTTCCAAAACAAGAAGTATTGATTAGCCTGTATAGTGACTCCATCTAGCATCAGAAGAGCTCAATAATAGGATATTTTCTTTTACCCTGATCTGTGCCCAAGGTCTAAAAAACTTAAAGAAAGAGTTTGGGGGCAGAATTTAAGCAGTACCAAAATAAGAAAATTTATTTCTGTTAAATTGAGTTTTGGGAGATGGGATTTTCTGAGTTAAGAAACGACGAAGTATTTCCAAGATCAGTCATCTTTCCTCAGAAGGGTAAGACTTAATGAGAGTCAGGTTCTAACTACGACTGCAATCTAGAGATTCTCCCTCCAAACTCCTAGTGGACTGGTAAAAATGACTTGTGGAAAGAGCAAGTGTGTCTATATCTGTAAAGCAAGTGATGTCTGATTTCAAAGAAAACAAAACTGAAGCTTTTGTTCCCTTTTTAATGATAAAGAATTCCCTTCAGAATAATTTGTAGGACTGGTGTCCCTAGCCCTTTCAGTTTGAGGTTTCCTTATCCCGCCTAAATAGGACTGAAACAGAAAGCTTTGTTGCATATGCTTCCACTTTCCAGCCTTTTAGCAAGTGTGTAGCTTTTTTTAATCATCCTTTTTACCCAGATGTGATTGATCTCTGCTTACTGTGCTTGACTTTAAGTTTGTGCCGTTTTATTTTGTAGCAGTTACTTTACAAAGCTGCAGGGGGAAGCAGATAGCTGCTGATAGAGTTACAGTATGGAAATTAACTTGCTGATGTGAACCTCTTGTTTTTCTCCCTGTTGTCTATTAAACACATGCTCACTGTAGAATTATTTAATTAACACATTATTGACCAGGGACATACTAATATGTTTCTGTTACCTGAATGTTATTGACCAGAGACGTATCAATATGTTTTTAGAGAATGATACAGTTAATTAATATCACCATGCTAAGTTGTTAGAGCTTAAGTTGATCAAGGGTTCATTACACAACTTTTGATTGCCGTTATCATTCACATTTTGCTCCGTTAGTTTTTTGTTCCAACCTTGTGTATATTATAAATGCAAGTTTATTACCATAAGGTTTTCAGAAATGACACATCGTGAAGTTTTGAATGAAGAAGAATTTTTCAGTTAATTTTATGCAGATATTTTCTCTGATTGTCCGAGCGACATATATACTAGTGTCTCAGAAGATGATAGTTCTTCAGAGTATAGTTCTGATTCAGATGATGTGAGTATTAGACCACTAGAAAGAGAAAAAAACCTTAGTGATTGATTCTAACACGGAACGTGAAAAAGAAACTTACGGTGCTGGAGAATGCTCCTTTACTTCTACAGAGGAGTGGATTGAAGACAACATTTCACAAAAATTAGAAGACTTTACAGGTGTGTCAGGTGTAACTGTTGAATATAATCACCCACAAAGTGTTAGTGAAATAACAATTTTTGGTAATGACTTTTTCGAGTTGGTCGCTTCTCAAACTTGAATCACCAACAGAATGAAAAATCATATAAAAAGTATGATGAGGCTTTAAAATGGACTGATGTGACCAATAGTGACATGAAGAAGTTTATTTTTTTATTTTATTTATTTATTTTTTTTTGCGATACGCAGGCCTCTCACCGCCCTGGCCTCTCCCGTTGCGGAGCACAGGCTCCGGACGCACAGGCTCAGTGGCCATGGCTCACGGGCCCAGCCGCTCCGCGGCATGTGGGATCCTCCCAGACCGGGGCACAAACCCATGTCCCCTGCATCGGCAGACGGACTCTCAAACACTGCGCCACCAGGGAAGCCCGTGAAGAAGTTTCTTGAATTAATAATTTTGATGGGACAAATAAGAAAGTCACACTGGAAAGAATATTGGTCGACTGATCCCTTACATGAAACACCTGTCTTTCCAAAGGTTATGACGAGAAGAAGGTTCGAACAAATAATGATGTTTCTTCACTTTAACGATAACTCGGAAACTCCACTTCCTGCAGACAGAATTTCAAAAGTTAAACCTCTTTTGGATTATTTTCTACCAAAGTTCCAGTCAATCTATGTACCCAAACAAGAGCTATCACTTGATGAGGCAATGAAAGTGGAGAGGATGATGCAGATTCAAAACCTATAATCCCAGAAAACTTACAAAATATGGAATTCTGGTCAGCATGGTTAGGGAAAGTGAAACTGGATATATATGCAACGTTTTACAACAGTGTGATTTACAACAGGGATTTACAACAGTGTGTCCACATCTGAAATATTGTTGAAAAATAAAACCAGAGTTTGTGGGGCTATAAGAGAGAAGTGTGGTCTACCAAACCAATTAAAGGAGAAATCTAAAAACCTACAGAGGGGAGAAATGACATTCTTACGGAAGGGAGAAGTGATTCTTCTATGGAAAGACAAGAGGCTAGTCTACATGGTGACAGCTATTCATGACGCCTCCCTGGCATCTACAGGAAAGGAAGACAGGAGGACTGGCCATCAGATAACTAAGCCCACTTGTATATCAAAGTATAATAGATATATGAAAGGAGTTGATCAGTCTGATCAATATCTGGCAAACTTCAGTATCTTCCAGAAAACTCGAAAATGGTATAAGAAAGTGGGTTTCTATTTGAGTAATTGCGGTTTATTCAGTGCATTTAAGATTTATTATAGCTTTAATGCACAGAATAAAATGACTTACAAGCAATTTTTGTTAGCAGTAGCTAGGGAATGGGTAACTGACCATGCTGGTGAATGTAGTGGTAGTCCCGCGCCTAGTCCTTCTTTTGGCATTTCTAAAAGAGTCCCCCGCAAAGATCCACCTTGCCGACTATCAGGTAAAATAAAAGAACATATTCTAGAGGAAATAATACCCACAGGACTAAAAAAAAAAAAAAATGCTGCCAGAAAGTGTAGAGTCTGCTCTTCCAGGGGAAAGTGCAGTGAAACCCAGTATATTTGTAATAGATGTTCTGTTCCCCTGCACAGAGGTGCCTGCTGTACTGCCTATCACACTCTAACGAAATATTAGAATGCTTTAGTGAGACATGTACAAAGTTTCAAATAAAGTGCAAAAAAAGTTTGTTGATACTTACTCAAATGCGGCTGTTCAGTGTTCACTTACATAACAAATTGCTGGCCACAGGCGTTAGTTTCTGCAAAAATCCCCCGGTCAGTAACGTGTTAAGAGAAGATTTTTTTAATATAAAAAATTTTTTGCAAGTGCAAATTTTGATCATTTAATAATGAAATAATGATAGAAGGGATATACACTTTTAAGTTCCAAGTCAAGTGTGTTTATGTTGTGTTCACTGACCTAAAGTATAGGGAATATCCCTAGCCAGCCACTTCATTGAGTGGGTCTCTGGTGGAGAGTGGTTGTTTTATGATTGATAAGGGAATGGTTGAACACCTTCTGACATTTTTGCCAGGTTACGCCAGTATTTAAAGTTATATCAGTTGGAGTTCTCTAGGATTTTGAGTCATAGAAAGCCATTCCAACAACTGAGCTTAAAAAGGAATTCACCTGTTTTTTGCTAGTACTTATATGGGTTCTCTTTTTACATTTAGGTCTGCAATCCACTTGGAGTTTATTCTTGTGTATGGTGTGACATAGCAATCTAATTTTATCTTTTTACAAATGACTACCAACTTCTCCCAGCACTGTTTTTAAAAGTCCATCTTTGCCTCAGTGATCTAGTTAAATTTTAGTATCAACTAAGACCAAGTTTGTATCCTTTCCGAAACGCTTACCTTCTTCCTGTTTGTCAGATAATCATTTAAAACCTAACTTAGTTTATAGTGGCATTATTTGTCAAAACAGAGAACCTCATTTAGACTCAGACTGGGACACCAGAGATTTGTGTGGTAATAAAATTTCAAAATAACTGGAGAATTGATTAGTATAGAAGTAAGAAGCATGCTGTTGAGATGGTTTTCTGCGATATATTTCAACTCTTTCATCTTTAAGAAAGTACTGTTCCCCATGTCATATGAATTTCTTTTTTTTTTCCTTTAAAAATAAATTATTAGTTTTGGCTCACAAAACATAGGGAAGACTAACACAAGGGCTATGCCTGTGACCCCTTGGGCTGTACTTCGCTTCCATAAACACCTTTTAGAACCCCAGACTCATGCTGCCAAAGCATTCTCACATCCTAACAGCTGCAGAGTATAGCATCCGACCACGTGGGAAGCTTAAACAGACTCCCTGTAAGCGATGCGGGGGTCCCTTCCAATTAGGTCTTCCAGCTCACTTTTGCCGGTATTAGGACAGCACTGGTTGTACCAGCTGCCCATGTCCTAAAAGTCTCATGAATGAACAGGTCACAGGCAAATTACGCCTGCACAGCCCTTATAACTTTTTAAAAGTTTTTTAAAAGGCCTTTCTTTAACAGCAGTGGCTAAGGCCCCTTCGCTATATCCAGTCTTCTAAGCCCCAGGCTGCCTGTGGCACCTGGATGGCAGCCCCTGGGGGTCCCCCACATCCTAGGGTGGTGATGGAGGAAGGACAGGCCAGGCCAAGCATGAAGAATAAACAGTCATTTTTTATTGGGCTCAGACTAGGAATCCATGGGTCTTGAGCACCTCTGTGAATTTGTCAGTTTTCTTCTCTCTGTTCTTTTCGGCCTGCTTCCGTAGCCTCGTGAGCTGTTTCTTTTTCTGGTAATGGATCGTGGCCTTCTCCTTTCTCTTCTCCCCCAGGGCGGCTGTTACTGCCTGGTACTTCCAGCCAACCTCATGAGCCAGGCGCCCTAGGTAGGCAAACTTCCGCGTGGGCTTCAGGCGCACAACCTTGAGGCCAGCAGGAACCACCAGCCGCTTTTTCATGTCATAGGGTGGCGGGATCCCTTCAAACATCTTGAGGCGGTCCAGAGCGGGCTGGCCTCGCTTGGTCTTGTGGGGCAGCATGCCTCGCACTGTCCGCCCGAAGATGCGGCTGGGGGCTCAGAAGTGGTAGGGGCCGCGGGAGGGGTTGGTGTTCATGCACTTGCGGAGGAAGGCCAGGTACTTCCACTTGTTTCTGTAGAGATTGCCAGAAATGTTGATGCCCTCACAGTGCACAACCACCACCTTTTGACCCAGAAGCACCTGCTCGGCCACGATGGTCGCCAGGCGGCCCAGGAGATGGCCTCGGCCATCGAGCAGCAGGACCCGCCCCTCCGCCACCTTCAGTAGCCGCCTGGGAAAACATGTGAATTTCTTTTACCCGATGAAGCAAGAAAATAATTTCCTGGAAAACAGAATAAAATAAAAGATCCCGAGCATCCCTGTATTTGTAAAGGCAAAGAATAAGTTTTAAACACTTGCAGATTGAATTCATCCCTCTGCAAGGAATCCATTTTGCTAACTCAGTGGAAAATGTCCTTGGATTAACTATAGAAGAAAAACCCAAGACCTGTGGTGCAAGTCCCTGATTCAGTGAGGTAGAGGTTTATTTTTAACATAAACATCTACCCCAGAATGACTAAACATCAGATCTCTAGGACTTGATGACATGTTCTAGAGCAGTGTCATCTTCTTTTCAAGTGCCCTAATTCTTGGTAGCAAGGGAATTTAAAGTCACTTTTTCTTTAGGACAGTGAAACATATAAGCTCTGTGCTTATTACCTTTTTGCAGCAGTTTCTGTGTCTTGCTCTTACTTCCTCCTGCGAACAATTCTTTATTTCCATACCTGTGGAAGACAATATAGTCTTGTGGTTAAAAGCATAAAAGGTTAGACAGATCTGTCCTAGCTCCATCATTTAACTTGATGTAAAGTGGGATAATAATAGTACCTGTCTCACAAAGTTGTGGTAAGGATTAAATGACTAGCACATAAAAGCACTCAGAAAGTGTTAGTTGTAGCTAAGTCAGAATTCAATGGTGAGTGTAGACTGCAAAATGCTTAGGGGTCTGGAACCTCTAAGATCTCTTAAGAGTCATTTTTGGACACATTTCCCCCAAGGTGGCAAGCATAAATGAATATTACAAATTTTTAGAATTATGCTAACCTCAGTCAATAATCCATAAATTATCCTTCAAGTTAATTTATGAAGAACAAATTGAGTGTTTGCCTGGGGATATGAGCTTGGGGTGAGAGAGAGGGTATTACAGATTTGGAAGGGGCACATGGGAAGTTTCTGAGGTTCTGGCAATTTGTTCTCTTTGTGTATTTTGTAACTGCCATTAAGTGCATATACATTTATATCTGTTATATTTTCTTGGGTTATTGACTCGTTTATCATCATGAAATGTTCCTTTTTTGTCTCTAGCAATATCTCTCTTTTTAAAAACTATTTTGTCTCATACTTCTATAGGCATTGCTATAGAGTAAATGTTTTAATCCTCCCAAAGTTTACATCTTAAAAACTAACTCCCGCCGGGCGCGGTGGCGCGCGCCTGTAGTCCCAGCTACTTGGGAGGCTGAGGCAGGAGGATCGCAGGAGGATCGCTTGAGCCCAGGAGTTCTGGGCTGTAGTGCGCTATGCCGATCGGGTGTCCGCACTAAGTTCGGCATCAATATGGTGACCTCCCGGGAGCGGGCGACCACCAGGTTGCCTAAGGAGGGGTGAACCGGCCCAGGTCGGAAACGGAGCAGGTCAAAACTCCCGTGCTGATCAGTAGTGGGATCGCGCCTGTGAATAGCCACTGCACTCCAGCCTGGGCAACATAGCGAGACCCCGTCTCTAAAAAAAAAAAAAAAGCTAACTCCCAATGTGATGGTATTAAGAGATGGAGCCTTTGGGAAATTATTAGGTCATGAGGGTAGAGCACGCATAAATGGGATTAGTGCCCTAATAAGAGATCAAAGAGAGCTCCCTTGACCATTCTGCCATGTGAGGCTATGGTGAGAATACCCCTATGATCCAGGAAGCAGGCCTTCACCAGACAGTGAATCTGCCAGTCCCTTGATCTTAGACTTCCAGCCTCCAGAATGTTTGTTGGTTATAAGCCACCAATCTTTGGTACTTTTGTTGATAGCAGCCCAAACTGACTAAGACAGCCACTCTTTCTTTTATGGTT
Source organism: Mesoplodon bidens (assembly GCF_964165515.1). Classification (NCBI taxonomy): domain Eukaryota; kingdom Metazoa; phylum Chordata; class Mammalia; order Artiodactyla; family Ziphiidae; genus Mesoplodon; species Mesoplodon bidens. Next base: position 171,273,386 of record NC_138160.1, on the reverse strand, counting down.
AACTGTTTGCATGATATATTTTATACATCCTTTTATTTTCACCCTATTTGTGCCTTTGAATCTAAAGTGCGTCTTATAGATAGCATATGGTTGGATCTTCTTGATTCCAGTCTGACAGTCTCTGCTGTTTGGTTAGAGTGTTTAGTCCATTCACATTGTGCTAGTGACATGGTTATATTTATATCAGCCATTTTGTCTTCTGCATGTCTCTTGTCTTTTTTATTCCTGTTTCTTTCACTGCCTTCTTTTGTGTTGATTTTTTTAGTGTATCATTTTAATACTTCTGATTTTTTAACCATCTGTTTCTTAGCCACAGTTTCCTAGTGGTTGCTCTATGGTTTACATTACGCATCTTATTACAGTCTACTTTAATGCTACGTAATTCCAATAAAAAATAGAAACTTTGCTTCAGTATAGCTCCATTTCCTCCCCCCTCCTTTGTGCTACCATCATCATATATCAATATATTTTGTAAACCCAACCATATAGTGTTATAATTACTATCTTATAAATCTTTCTGCCTTTTAAAGAAATTAAAAGAAGAAAGAAAACAACATATTTATAGAGCCTTTGATGTATTTACCATTTCTAATGATCTTCATTTCTTCATGAAAATTTATCATCTCCTTTCAGTCCAAGGGACTTCTTTAGTATGTCTTGTAAGGCAGGTATGGTAGCAGCAAATTCTCTCTGTCTTTATCTGTGAATGTCTTTATTTTGCTTTTGTTTTGAGGTATGGTCTTGCTAAATATCTCATTGTTGATTGACAGTCTTTTTTCTTTTACCATTTTGAATGTGTCCTTACACTGCCTCTGGCCTTCATTGTTTTTGGTAAGAAATCAGGTATTAATAGTTTTGCTGTTCGCCTATACCTGATAAGTTGTTTTTAATTTCATTGTGTTCAGATTTTCTCTTTGTCTTTGAATAATTTGACTCTGATGTCTCTAGATACGGATCTACGTACTTGGGGTTTGCTGAGCTTCTTGGATCTTTAGATAACATTTTTCATCACGGTTTTGAGATTTTCAGTCGTTGTTTTTCAAATATCTGTTCTGTCTCTCTTCTTCTGGGACTCTTATCACATATATTATGAAGGGTCTCTTCGTTTTTTTCCATCTTTTTTTCTGCCTTTAGTTCTTCACATTGGATGTCTGTTGCTCTAACTTCAAGTTTACTTATTTCTCATGCCAATTCAAACCTGTTGGAGCCCATCTGTGAATTTTTTATTTCAGTTATTGAACTTTTCGTCTTTGTTTTCTTGTTCTGTTTTTTAAAAATAATTTCTGTCCCTTTTTCATGATTCTCTTTTTTAATCATTGTCATCATGCTCATTTAAGTCTTTAAGCACATTCCTTTTAGTTTTTCAACAAATTGTTTATAGCTGCTTTTTTTTAACATCAGCATCTTAATTCTTAAAAATTTTTATGGAGTTTAGTTGATTTATAATGTTGTGTTAGTTTCAGGTGTACAGCAAAGTGAATCGGTTATTTATATATATATATATTTATATATATATATAAATATATATAGAGAGAGATAGATAGATATAGATATAGATATCCATTCTTTTTCAGATTCTTTTCCCATATAGGTCACCACAGAATATTGAGTAGAGTTCCCTGTGATATACAGTCAGTCCTTATTAGTTACCTATTTTATATATAGTAGTGTGTATATGTTAATCCCAAACTCCTAATTTATCCCGTCCTACCCCCTTTTTCCCTTTGGTAACCATAAGTTTGTTTTCTATGTCTATGAGTCTGTTTCTGTTTTGTAAATAAGTTCATTTGTATCATTTTTTATTAGATTTCACATATAAGTGATATCGTATGATACTTGTCTTTCTCTGACTTACTTCACTTAGTATGGCTATCTGTATGTCTTCTTTGGAGAAATATCTATTTATATATTCCACCCATTTTTTGATTGGGTTGTTTGGGGTTTTTTTGACAGTGAGCTGCAGAAGTTGTTTGTATATTTTGGAGATAAATCCCTTGTTGGTCACATTGATTGCAAATATTTTCTCCCATTCTGTGGGTTGTCTTTTCATTTTGTTTATGGTTTCCTTCTGTGCAAAAGCTTTTGAGTTTCATTAGGTCCCATTTCTTTATTTTTGTTTTTATTTTCATTCCTCTAGGAGGTGGATCAAAAAAGATCTTGCTGTGATTTGTGTCAAAGAGTGTTCTGCCTGTGTTTTCCTCCTTAGTTTTTTATAGTGTCTGGCCTTATATTTAGGTCTTTAATCCATTTTGAGTTTACTTTTGTGTATGGTGTTAGGGAGTGTCCTAATTTCATTCTTTTACACGTAGCTGTCCAGCTTTCCCAGCACCACTTACTGAAGAGACTATCTTTTCTCCATTGTGTATTCTTACCTCCTTTGTCATAGATTAGGTGACCATAGGTGCATGGGTTTATCTCTGGGCTTTCTTTCGTGTTCTATTGATATATATTTCTGTTTTTGTGCCAGTACCATACTGTTTTGATGACTGTAGCTTTGTAGTATAGTCGGTGGTATCAGTTGTAACTTCTCCTTTTTCATTTCTAATTTTTTTATATATATTTAAGGTAATTATTGATATGTACATTTGTATTGCCGTTTTCTTAATTGTTTTTGATTTTTGCAGGTCTTTTTGTTTTTGTAGGTCTCTTGTGATTTGATGACTATCTTTAGTGTTGTGTTTGGGTTGCTTTTTCTTTTTTGTGTGTGTATCGTAGTTTTTTGGTTTGCAGTTCCCATGAGGTTTTGATATAGCAGTCTATATACATAAAAGATTGTTTTAAGTTGTTGGGCTCTTATTTTCAAATGCAGTTCCCATTTTCTGCATTTGTACTCTCATCTTCTCATGGTTGCTGGTTTTGATATCCTATTTGTGTGTGGATGATTTCCTGCTGTTACTATGTGTTTACCTTTACCAGTGAGCTTTCCCATTTGTGATTTTCTTGTTTCTAGTTATGGCCATTTTTTGTTGTTTTTTTTCCCCCTACGTAGAGAAATTTCTTTAGCATTTGCTGTAAAGCCGGATTGGTAGTGCTAAATTCTCTTAGCTTCTGCTTGTCTCTAAAGATTTTGATATCTCTGTCAAATCTGAATGAGAGCCTTGCTGAGTATTCTTTTTTTTATTATTATTACTTTTAAATTTATATTTATTTATTTTTGGCTGCATCAGGTCTTAGCTGTGGCACACGGGATCTTTCGTTGTGGCACACGGGCTTCTCTCTAGTTGTTTGTGGGCTCCAGAGCACGTGGGCTCTGTAGTTGTGGCACATGGGCTCTCTAGTTGTGGCATGCTGGCATGTGGGCTCTTAGTTCCCCAACCAGGGATTGAACCAGCGTCCCCTGCATTGCAAGACAGGTTCTTAACCACTGCACCACCAGGGAAGTCCCTGGGTAGAGTATTCTTTTTATACACATCAGTGTATACATGTCAGTCCCAATTGCCCAATCATCACACCACCATCCCCACCCACCCGTGGCTTTCCCCACTTGGTGTCCATACGTTTGTTCTCTACATCTGTATCTCAACTTCTGCCCTGCAAACTGGTTCATCTGTACCATTTTTCTAGGTTCCACATACATGCATTAATATACGATATTTGTTTTTCTCTTTCTGACTTACTTCACTCTGTATGACACTCTCTAGATCCATCTATGTCTGTACAAATGACCCAATTTATCTCCTTTTTATGGCTGAGTAATATTCCAGTGTATACAATGAGGTGATACCTCATTGTAGTATTGATTTGCATTTCTCTAATAATCAGTGATGTTGAGCAGCTTTTCATGTGCTTCTTGCCATCTGTATGTCTTCTTTGGAGAAATGTCTATTTAGGTCTTCTGCCAACTTTTGAATTGGGTTGTTTGTTTTTTTAATATTGAGCTACATAAGCTGTTTATATATTTTGGAGATTAATCTTTTGTCCGTTGATTCGTTTGTAAATATTTTCTCCCATTCTGAGGTTTGTCTTTAGGTCTTGTTTATGGTTTCCTTTGCTGTGCAAAAGCTTTTAAGTTTCATTAGGTCCCCTTTGTTTATTTTTGTTTCCGTTACTATAGGAAGTGGATCAAAAAAGATCTTGCTGTGATTTATGTCAAAGAGTGTTCTTCCTATGTTTTCCTCTAAGAGTTTTATACTCTCCGGTCTTACATTTAGGTCTCTAATCCATTTTGAGTTGATTTTTGTGTATGATGTTAGGGAGTATTCTAATTTCATTCTTTTACATGTAGCTGTCCAGTTTTCCCAGCACCACTTTTTGAAGAGACTGTCTTTTCTCCATTGTATATCCTTGCCTCCTTTGTCATAGATTAGTTGACCATAGATGCGTGGGTTTATCTCTGAGCTTTCTATCTTGTTCCATTGATCTATGTTTCTTTTTCTGTGCCAGTACTATACTGTCTTGATTACTGTAGCTTTGTAGTATAGTCTGAAGTCAGGGAGTCTGATTCCTCCAGCTGCGTTTTTTTCCCTCAAGACTGCTTTGGCTATTCAGGGTCTTTTGTGTCTCCATACAAATTTTAAGATTTTTTGTTCTAGTTCTGTAAAAAATGCCATTGGTAATTTGATGGGGATTGCATTTAATCTGAAGATTGCTTTGGGTAATATAGTCATTTTCACAATATTGATTCTTCCAATCCAAGAACATGGCATATCTCTCCATCTGTTGGTATCATCTTTAATTTCTTTCATCAGTGTCTTAAAGTTTTCTGCATACAGGTCTTTTGTCTCCCTAGGTAGGTTTATTCCTAGGTATTTTATTCTTTTTGTTGCAATGGTAAATGGGAGTGTTTCCTTCATTTCTCTTTCAGATTTTTCATCATTAGTGTATAGGAAGCAAGAGATTTCTGTGCATTAATTTTGTATCCTGCAACTTTACCAAATTCACTGATTAGCTCTAGTAGTTTTCTGGTGGCATCTTTAGGATTCTCTATGTATAGTATCATGTCATCTGCAAACAGTGACAGTTTTACTTCTTCTTTTCCAATTTGTATTCCTTTTATTTCTTTTTCTTCTCTGATTGCTGTGGCTAGGACTTCCAAAACGATGTTGAATAATAGTGGTGAGAGTGGACATCCTTGTCTTGTTCCTGATGTTAGAGGAAATGCTTTCGGTTTTTCACCATTGAGAATGATGTTTGCTGTGGGTTTGTCATATATGGCCTTTATTGTGTTGAGGTAGGTTCCCTGTATGCCCACTTTCTGGAGAGTTTTTATCATAAATGGGTGTTGAATTTTGTCAAAAGCCTTTTCTGCATCTATTGAGATGGTCATATGGTTTTTACTCTTCAATTGGTTAATATGGTGTATCACATTGATTGATTTGTGTATATCGAAGAATTCTTGGATCCCTGGGGTAAATCTCACGTGATCATAGTGTATGATCCTTTTAATGTGTTGTTGGATTCTGTTTGCTAATATTTTGTTGAGGATTTTTGCACCTATATTCATCAGTGATATTGGTCTGTAATTTTCTTTTTTTGTAGTATCTTTGTCTGGTTTTGGTATCAGGGCGATGGTGGCCTCATAGAATGAGTTTTGGAGTGTTCCTTCCTCGGCAATTTTTTGGAAGAGTTTGAGAAGGATGGAAGTTAGCTCTTCTCTAAATGTTTGATAGAATTCACCTGTGAAGCCATCTGGTCCTGGACTTTTGTTTGTTGGAAGATTTTTAATCACAATTTCAATTTAATTACTTGTGATTGGTCTGTTCATATTTTCTATTTCTTCCTGGTTCAGTCTTGGAAGGTGTTACCTTTCTACGAATTTGTCCATTTCTTCCAGGTTGTCCATTTTATTGGTATAGAGTGCTTGTAGTAATCTCTTAGGATGCTTTGTATTTCTGCAGTGTCTGTTGTAACTTCTCCTTTTTCATCTGATTTTATTGATTGGAGTCCTCTCCCTCTTTTTCTTGATGAGTCTGGCTAATGGTTTATCAATTTTGTTTATCTTCTCAAAGAACCAGCTTTTAGTTTTATTGATCTTTGCTATTGTTTTCTTTGTTTCTATTTCACTTATTTCTGCTCTGATGTTTATGATTTCTTTCCTTCTGCTAACTTTGGGTTTTGTTTATTCTTCTTTCTCTAGTTCCTTTAGGTGTAAGGTTAGGTTGTTTATTTGAGATTTTTCTTGTTTCTTGAGGTAAGCTTTTATTGCTATAAACTTCCCTCCTCAAACTGCTTTTGCTGCATCCCATAGGTTTGGATCGTCGTGTTTTCATTGCCATTTGTCTCTAGGTATTTTTTGATTTCCTCTTTGATTTCTTCAGTGATCTCTTGGTTATTTAGTAACGTATTGTTTAGTCTCCATGTGTTTGTGTTTTTTACGTTTTTTTCCCTGTAATTCATTTCTAATCTCATAGCGTTGTGGTCAGAAAAGAAGCTTGATATGATTTCAATTTTCTTAAATTTACTGAGGCATGATTTGTGACCCAAGATACGGTCTATCCTGGAGAATGTTCCGTGCACACTTGAGAAGGAAGTGTAATCTGCTGTTTTTGGATGGAATGTCCTATAAATATCAGTTAACTCTATCTGGTCTATTGTGTCATTTAAAGCTTGTGTTTCCTTATTTATTTTCATTTTGGATGATCTGTCCATTGGTGTAAGTGAGGTGTTAAAGTGTTGATTGCCTCTTTTACAGCTGTTAGCAGTTGCCTTATGTATTGAGGTGCCTCTATGTTGGGTGCATATATAATTGTTATATCTTCTTCTTGGATTGATCCCTTGATCACTGTATAGTGTCCTACCTTGTCTCTTGTAACATTCTTTATTTTAAAGTCTATTTTATCTGATATGAGTATTGCTACTCCAGCTTTCTTTTGATTTCCATTTCCATGGAATATCTTTTTCCATCCCCTCACTTTCAGTCTGTATGTGCCCCTAGGTCTGAAGTGAGTCTCTTGTAGACAGCATATATATGGGTCTTATTTTTGTATCCATTCAGCAAGCCTGTGTCTTTTGGTTGGAGCATTTAATCCATTCATGTTTAAGGTAATTATTGATATGTATGTTCCTATTACCATTTCCTTAATTTGGGGGGGTTGTTTTTGTAGGTCCTTTTCTTCTCTTGTGTTTCCCACTTAGAGAAGTTCCTTTAGCATTTGTTGTAGAGCTGGTTTTGTGCTGCTGAATTCGCTTAGCTTTTGCTTGTCTGTAAAGCTTCTGATTTCTCCATCGAATCTGAATGAGATCCTTGCCGGGTAGAGTAATCTTGGTTGTAGGTTTTTCCCTTTCATCACTTTAAGTATATCATTGCCACTCCCTTCTGGCTTGTAGAGTTTCTGCTGAGAAATCAGCTGTTAACCTTATGGGAGTTCCATTGTATGTTATTTGTCGTTTTTCCCTTGCTGCTTTCAATAATTTTTCTTTGTCTTTAATTTTTGCCAATTTGATAACTGTGTTTTCTGGTGTGTTTCTCCTTGGGTTTCTCCTGTATGGAACTCTTTGTGCTTCCTGGACTTGGGTGGCTATTTCCTTTCTCATGTTCGGGAAGTTTTCTACTATAATCTCTTCAAATATTTCCTCTGGTCCTTTCTCTCGTCTTCTCCTTCTGGTCCTTCTCCCCTATAATGTGAATGTTGTTGCATTTACTGTTGTCCCAGAGGTCTCTTAGGCTGTCTTCATTTCTTTTCATTCTTTTTTATTTATTCTGTTCCGCAGCATTGAATTCTACCATTCTGTCTTCCAGGTCACTTATCTGTTCTTCTGCCTTAGTTTTCTGCTATTGATTCCTTCTAGTGTAGTTTTCATTTCAGTTATTGTATTGTTCATCTCTGTTTGTTTGCTCTTCGGTTCTTCTAGTTCCTTGGTAAACATTTCTTGTAGATTCTTGGTCTGTGCCTCCGTTTTTTCCCCGAGATTTCGGATCATCTTTACTATCATTACTCTGATTTCCTTTTCAGATAGATTGCCTATCTCCTCTTCATTTAGTTGTTCTTGTGGGTTTTTATCTTGTTCCTTTGCCTGAAACATATTCGTCTGTCATGTCATTTTGTCTGACCTTCTGTGTTTGTGGTCTTGTTTCCACAGGGTGCAGGATAGTAGTTCCTCTTGCTTCTGGTGACTGCACCCTGGTGGGTGAAGCTGGATCTTGTCCCTCTGTTGGTCAGGGCCGTGTGAAGGGGTGTGTTTTGAGGTGGCTTCGAGCAGCCTGTCTGCTGCTGGGTGGGACTGTGTTCCTATCCTGCTGGTTGTTTGGTGTGAGGCATCCCAGCACTGGAACCTGCAGGCTATTGGGTGGGGCTGCCAATCAATATTCCTTGCTTTGTGCTGGGTCCCAGCGCATGTGAGACCTTGTGTGCACCCTCCAAGAGCTCCTGGCCCTGTGGAGCTCCTGCGCTCAAGCCCCACTGGCGTTCAATGCCAAATGCCCTGGGGTTCTTCCTCCTGGTGCCAGACCCTCAGACTGTCTTAGAGGGCTATTTTTATGTAGGAGCATCCCTGTGTAGCCTGTGTGGGTTTAATATTTTTAGGTGCAAGGGCTTTTTTTTGTATGAATGTCTGCCACCTCTTTCCTCAGTGTATGCTGGCTGTTATCCCCTTGATAGGAGGTGTGACTGATGTCGTGGTGACCAGAGCCTGCACTGGATACTGAGCAGGGCCTCCCCTTGGCTCTGTGGTTGTCACTGCCCTGTCAGGGGCAGGGTCTGCTAGCCAGTTGTTGGAGTAGAAGCCCCCAGATCCATTTCTGAGGTGCGTTTCTGATCTGTGGTGCAAGATAGGCAGGATTGGAGCGCTCCCACTGGGAGAGAAGCCACTGAGTATTCCTCCTCTGCAGCTGTTCACCCGTGAGCGTGCTCTGCTGCGTCACCCTTCACCAGTTGTGCGCACTCACAAAATTACACCGTTGTTGGCACTGCTCTCGGCCCCGCCTTAACTGTGGGTATGCTGGCAATTGGCTCTGGTGTCTGTGAGGCATTGTTTTCACCAGGACACCCGCAGAGATCCCCTGAAGTCAGGTCGTAGGACTGCAGTCATCGTGCACCTGGACCCACTGTGGGAGCTATGGAAGCAGCTCAGACTCTGGCCTGGCCCGACCCCTTGTGTGTATGTGCCCACAAAGCCCACGGCTGCTAAAGCTAGACCTGGCTCAGCTGCAGGAGCCCTCGTCTGTTTGGATGTTCTGCAGGCACTGAATTTACAAAGCTGGCAGCGGGGGTGTAAATCCGTGGTTCACACAGCCGTGAGGAGAGATTTCAGCTCTTCTTTCTTAGTTGCAAGGCCTCTGGGGCTCAGCTGTGGTTTCAGCCCCACCTCTGCATTTGGGCTACCCACCCACCTGTGTCTGCTCCTGAGGCTGCCCCGGGGGCACATGAGCCTGCCCAGGCGGGACGGGGCCAAGGTGGCAACCAGGGCAGCAAGTCCACCCAAGTGGGAGCCCCTCCTAGTGCCTGTGGAGGCAGGGGCCGGTGCATGGGGAAAGGCTGCAGTGGCAGCCCCACCCTTCATGCACCACTCAGCCATGGAGCTGCATATCTGTGGCGGCCCAGGTTTCTTCCAGGAACATTCTGGGTTGCGGAGCTCCTCACTCCCATCCCTCAGGCTGTCTCTTCGCAGCCAACAGCAGTCCGCTACCGGGGTCTGCTCTGCAGACCCCAGGTTCCAGCCCTCAGCCCCCATCTGCACCAGCAGACACACGTCTCAGGCTGGGGAGCTCAGGGTTGTGGCAGGCGCCATCTGTGTGGGTCTCACTCTGTCCTGCCTGCCACAGACGGGGTGCTGGGCTCTACCTCCGAGCCCCCAAAGCTCCCCTTCTGTCCCAGCTGACCTCCCCACTGGGGAGGGGGCTTCCCCGGATGATCTGTATATACTCGTGTTCCTGTTGACTGCTTTTTCCCCCTGATTGTGGGTCAAACTTTCTTGTCTCTTTGCATGTCTTACAATTTTTTTTTGTTGTTGAATCTGGGCATTTTAAGTAATATTGTAGCAACTCTAAAGTCTGACCTTCCCCAACCCCCCAATTATTTTTGTTGTTGCTATTTTGCCTGTCTGCTTATTTGTTTAGTAATTTACCTGGGCCTAGCTGTGTGATTCATTTCCTCTGGGATGTGTGGCCACTGACGATGGCTCTGCTCAGTTGGTTTTTGGTTTTGTTCCTGTTTTTATTTTTAAGTCTGGCTTTCTTGAGTTTGCTTCTGTTTCCACACAGTTTAGTGGCCATGCAGTACTGGTCAGAGATGATGTTCAAACACATCAAATCAATATGGCTTCCACCTGCAGTCATTGGATCTATGTGTGGATTTAAAAGTGTGTTCCAAGTTCAGATAGTTTTCAGGTCTGCCCCATTGGACCCTCTTGCATTTCCTCAGCACATGTGCACAGGCTTCTAATAGAACAAGGATGCATGAATAGTTTCAGCCCTCTCAAGTGTGCACACCAACTCCAGTCAGCCAGGATACTTGAAGAGCTTGTCAAGTGCCTCTATGACCGTCTCTTTGTATCTTCCTGTTACATTTGTCTGACCCATGGGTCCCTTGTTTGCCCAACCAGGACTGCTACCACAGATTAGTAGAACCCCTGGCCTTCCTTGTTTGCTTGCCACTCAGATTGCAACACCACTGGGCATGGATTATTTCTCCTTCTTTGAATCAAGTCAGTCCTCCAGCAGTGAAACTGCTGGTTATTCACAACCTACCTTGCGGTGTTAGATTTACCACATTGAATGATGGGAGAAAAAGGGGAGCAGTCTCTAGCAAGTATGCCACAGATTTTCATGGTTATTTCCTAAATGAGTTTTTCCTGAAATAAGTGTTATTCACTTTGTTGTTAATCTTGTAATCAATTTCCAGGACACTGAAATGTTTTTTTATCTTTCCAGTTTTGTAGTTGCTTTTGGGTTAGAGGGTTTGGAAACCTCCTCATTTAGACACATCAGAAGTCCCACCTAGGGACTTCCCTGGTGGCACAGTGATTAAGAATCTGCCTGCCAATGCAGGGGACACGGGTTCGATCCCTGGTCTGGGAAGATCCCACATGACACAGAGCAACTAAGCCCATGCACCACAACTACTGAGCCCGTGCTCCACAAATACTGAAGCCCGCGTGCCTAGAGCCTGTGCTCCACAACAAGAAAAGCCACTGCAGTGAGGAGCCTGTGCACCGCAACAAAGAGTAGCCCCGGCTCGCCACAACTAGAGAAAAGCCACACACAGCTACGAAGACCCAACACAAGCAAAAAATTTTTTTAATTAAAAAAAAAAAAAAAGCTTGTCTTTAAAAAAATAAAAGTCCCACCTAGTATTGAGTTTTAAACTGTTTAAACATTTTACACATTCAAATGTTAAAATTAAATCAGAAAGTATAAGGAAAATTAAGCATAAATGTATTACAAGCAGGAACAAATTAATGTAACTATATCAAATTGATTACATGTTAACATAACTATATCGAATTGATTACATAGAGAAGATAATTCCAATAACTTTGGACATAATATTCTGGTTATATACCCTTAGTAGAATGTATCCTAAAGTCGGAAAGAACTGCAATGAAATCTTGAACTTTACGTAGTAGGTTATAGGTAGTGATAGTCATATACTAATTTTGAACCTTTTTGTTTATTGTAGGATAGAGCAAATGAGTAAATATATTGCTGTTACTGGGAACTAGAGTTTTCACTGTGGGAGTTGGTGTGTTATTCACTTACTTGAATACATACATAGAAGATTTCACTTGTATGTATTCTCTGACTCCTGGGATTTTTATTTTATTTAAGATGTATTTTCATGGGTATCTTCATTGAGAGGGCCTAAAAGCAGTGACTCCCTAGTAACATCTAGATCTTGGTTTCTAAATGCCATTCCCCACTAAAAGAATCCAGGACTCCTTGGAGAAATGGCTGATTCCAGGTATGGGGAAGGCAGGGTACAAAGTCTTGCACCTGGGATATAATGTACACCTGCAGCAAAGTTCACCCTTGAGGGATAGATCCAAGCAAAGGTTTACGCAGATCCTAGAAGTGGGCTAAGAAAACTTAGGTAAGAAATCTGGAGCATGGTCTAAAGGGGCCCCACAGGAGGAAGGGTGCGGTCAGAAGAGGACCTTGACGGGCCCCTCTTGCCCAGGCCTAAGGAATGTACAGTGTTCTTCAACCCATGAAACCATCTGAGCATTTTATAACATTCCAGACGTTTGCAGTGCTTTTTTAAATTCTCTTATTTATTTATTTATTTATTTATTTATTTATTTATTTATTTATTTGGCTGCATTGGGTCCTTGTTGCTGCATGCCAGCTTTCTCTAGTTGCGGCGAGCGGGGGCTACTCTTTGTTGTGGTGCACGGGCTTCTCATTGCAGTGGCTTCTCTTGTTGAGCACGGGTTCTAGGTGCACAGGCTTCCGTAGTTGTGGCTCGTGGACTCTAGCACAGGCTCAGTAGTTGTGGCACACAAGGTTAGTTGCTCCGCGGCATGTGGGATCTTCCCGGACCAGGCTCCAACCCGTGTCCCCTGCATTGGCAGGCGGATTCTTAACCACTGTGCCACCAGGGAAGTCCTCTTACAATTTTAAAAAATAACCTGTGAGGTAGAATTGAGTTGCCCAATTAGAGGCATTATGTACAGTCTACATTCAAAGGAAAACCATGTGGGGAAGGAAGTGAAAGGTAGTCCTGGGGAGGAGATATGGTTGTGCTAGACTTTGAAAACAGGAAAATATGGTTTGGGCAGCTGGAAGGGAAATCTAGAAGAAAAACAGTGGCATTCCAAGATGGGTAGGTAAGCAAAAGAATGGAGTGAAGAATAAGAGAGCCAGCTGTCTAGAAGAGAGGACTTGTGTAGTAATGGGAGATTAGGTTGGGTAGGTTGGAATAGAAGTTTGTTGCAAAGAATAAAAGATTTCTGAATCTTCATTTTTTTTTTTAACCTGTAAAATAGGTAGATACCTCCATGCCCATCTCTCAGAATTGTCTTGGGAAGCAGGTGAGCTGAGCTAATGTACGTGGCAGCAGATGTTAAGCAATGAAATGCTACACTGGTATAAGTTCTAGTGAACTCTGAGTGCCAGGCTGAAAAGTTTGCACTTGTGGTAGTAACTGTTGAAATAAACTCCATTCGTCAAGGGCGTTGTCTTTTTGAGGTTTTCCTTGGCAGTTCCTGCGATGATTTCCAGTGCAAGGTAAAGTCACTATTTCTCCCTGAGTTTTTAGTGATGGGGAGGACTACTGAGTTAAGAGCCCTGTAAGAATTGTCCCCATTCTTATGGAAATACAATTCCAGAACAGATGTTACCCTGTGGGGTCTCTGCAATGTGTTAAAAGGCATTGTGGAGGCATGTGAGAGGGCTCCTGACCACGTTAGACGAGAACCTGGAAGATTTGCACCCAGTAATGCCAGTTCACTTATGTGTGAATACTGCCGGCACTTAGCATGCTAAGTAAGACTTATACACGATGAAATCTGTCCTTGGATTCCAAAACATTACACAGTGTGCGTGCCATCCTTTGGAAAAAAGAGTATGTTCCGGCAGCAGAATAAATCCTAGTCTTTGTACTGGGATCAAGTTAGTCTCCTGGCACAGCTGGGAGATAGTGCAGCTTTCTCTTCAAAGTGCTATTTTTAGCTGTTGCCAAGGAGATATTCAGCATGATATTGATACTGGAATTACTCCTCAATTTACACAATCTGTGGAAGCAGCAGCTCTTTTTCCAGGGTTTACTGCTTAATGGATCACTGAGTTGTGATTTATCAGACCACAAAATAAAATTCCTTCCTTAGAATAATTGGCCTCTGAAGTACGTTCTGGAGCTCACCTCTTGGCCAGTTCAACTTTCAGGCCTAGTTATAAAGACACCGTGAGCTTTTCTCAGGCTGCCTGCTCAGGCTGGCCCTTATCAGTAATTCCTTCTGGGTGTACCTTGGATCTAGGCTTTTCTCATTGAAATGTTAATGTTCTAAATTTACCAAATAATGATTAAACTCTTAAAACACACACTCACACACACACACACACAAATGCACGCATGCAGGCACGCACGCGTGCACGCACGCGCTCACGTGAGCTTCACAAGAGCCTGATCTGGCAGTCTGAAAGACTCATCTGTGTTCATAGAGCATTCCTGATAAGTTGACACTGGAGAACAGATGATAGACCAGAAAGTAGCTCGAAATTAGAGTTAAAATAGATTGAAATTGTTAATGTATGGACATTAAACTCTAATAACTTGATGAGTTGCCCTTCTCTAAAGAATTTTTTTGATATAACTGTTTTTTAAAAAAATATATTCCAGACCTTTAAGACCTGTGATGCATTTATTCATATGATCTTATAATTTCTTCTTTTAACTTATTAACATGTCACCTTGCATTAATATATTTTCTAATGTGAAAACCACTTTTCATTTCATGGTTACAACTTTATTAGCCAGTGATACATGGGTGTGTGTGTGGTTTTGAGTGAATTTAAAATTGATCGAATGAATTCCCTAATATTTATAGGGTTTTGATTTTACCCTAATTGAAGTTGTTTTAGAATTAAAAGATTTTTTTTAGTTTTTCTTAAACCCCTTCACCCATTCTCCCACACCCACCCCACCCCACCCCGGCCCCAACCTATGAGCCTGGTGTTTTTTGTTTTGTTTTGTTTAGATTCCACATATAAGAGAGATCATATGGTGCTTGTTTTTCTCTGACTGATTTATTTCATTTAGCATAATGCCCTCTAGGTTCATCCATGTTGTCGCAAATGGGAAGAGTTCATTCTCTTTTATGGCTAAATAATACTCCGTTGTATGTATGTATATGTGTGTGTGTGTGTGTGTGTGTGTGTGTGTGTGTGTGTAACACCACAGTTTCTTTATCCATTCATCCATTGACTGCCACTTAGGTTGTTTCCATATTTTGGTTATTGTAAACAACACTGCAGTGAACATGGGGGTGCAGATATCTTTTTGAGTTAGTATTTTCATTTTCTTCAAATAAATACCCAGAAGTGGAATTGCTGGATCATATGGTAGTTCTATTTTTAAGTTTTTAAGGAACGTCCATACTGTTTTCCATAGTGGCTGTACCAGTTTACATTCCCACCAGCAATGCACAAGGGATTTCTTTTCTCCACAGTCTTGCCAACGCTTGTTATTTCTTGTCTTTTTGATAATAGCCATTCTTTTTTTTTTTTTTTTTTGCGGTACGTGGGCCTCTTACTGTTGTGGCCTCTCCCGTTGCGGAGCACAGGCTCCGGATGCGCAGGCTCAGCGGCCATGGCTCACGGGCCCAGCCGCTCCGCGGCATGTGGGATCTTCCCGGACCGGGGCACGAACCTGTGTCCCCTGCATTGGCAGGCGGACTCTCAACCACTGCGCCACCAGGGAAGCCGGATAATAGCCATTCTAACAGGTGTGAAGTGATATCTCATTGTGGTTTTGATTTGCATTTCCTTGCTGATTAATGATGTTGAACGTCTTTTCATGTACCTGTTTGCCATGTATGTCTTCTTTGGAAAAATGTCCGTTCAGATCTTCACCCACTTTTTAATAAGATTGTTTGAGGTTTTTTTGCTGTTAAGTTGTATGAGTTCTTTATGTATTTTAGATATTAATGCCTTATCAGGTATATGATTTGTAAATATTTTCTTCCATTCATTTTGTTGATGGTTTCCTTTGCTGTCCAGAAGCTGTTTAGTTTGATGCAGTCCCACTTGTTTATTTTTGCTTTTGTTGCCTTTGCTTTTGGTGTCAGATTCAGAAAATCATTACCAAGACCTATGTCAAGGAGCTTAGTGCCTTAGTTTTCTTCTAAGAGTATTATGGTTTCAGGTCTTACGTTCAAGTCTTTAATCCATTTTGAATTAATTTTTGTGTCTAGTATAACATAATGGTTCATTTTCATTCTTTTGCATGTGGTTGTCCAGTTTTCCCAGCGCCACTTATCGAAGAGACTGTCCTTTCCTCATTGTATATTCTTGGCTCCTTTATCATAAATTAATTGACCATGTGTGTGGGTTTATTTCTGGGCTCTCTGTTCTGTTTCATTGATCAATGTGTCTGTTTTTATGCCAATACCATACTATTCTAATTACTATAGTTTTGTAATATAGGTTGAAATCAGGGAGCATGATGCCTGCAGCTTTGTTTTTCTTTCTCAAGATTGCTTTATCTATTTGGGGTTGAAATAACTTTTAACTGGATTTGTTATGGGGTTTTCTTGGCCTCCAGCATCAAATCCCCTTTCTCATGTGAAGGAAATTCCCCTGTGCTGTAACCATGTTGAGTGCCAGTCAATCCCCCGATTCCCTCACTCTGTTTTCTGGCAGCCAAGGCATGTGACCTACGCTTGGCTGATTGCATGTTTCTGACCAAAACTTTAAATCTGGATCAGGACAAGGAAAGGGGAATGGTTAGGATTTATTGGCTGCTATAACAGTCCTATCTTGGCCAGATTCTTCCACTAAAAGACACTTAATGTTTTCTTGCTTTTTGACTTAACAGAGCTGCCTTGAGTCCTGCCTGTTTTCTAAGCCTATATTTTAGGCCTCCCTTTGATTGTGTGAGCCCCACAGTAGCTTTCCAGTAAATATTCCCTTAAAATTTTTTTTTTTTTTTTTTTTTTTTGCCTAAGATAGTCCTTTTGCTAGCATCCAAAAATCGTAACCAGTACAATAGAGGATATTATAATTCAAGCACCTCCTTCCTGGGTAGTACTAGGTAAATGTGGCCCCATTTTTGTGTTTTGATTGCCATCACCACCACCCATTTTATTTTTTCCTGTATTCCCTTAGAGTAGTCCTTCTTCAGATGTGCTATATCTTAAAATGAATTATTATTGTGTCTGCTGAACATTAATAGATGTCATAAAAACTAAATTCAGTTTATACCTACCTTTTAGTTTCTTTATTGAGATTCCTCAAGTGTTCTGTTTCCTCCAGAGTATAGTAATAAGGTATTTGGAAAGCACCCTGGTCGCAACAGCTCATTTACAAATCTTCTCCAGAGACGTAACATTTTTAGCTTAGTTCCTAATCTTAAGAGCACCAGTTGTTTAGGCTCGCAGTTTGTATTGTGGGTGAAAAACCCTGCTCACTTTATTTCCTCCCTGTGAAGTTTTTATTTAGTCAGAAGCTTCAAGAATGAAGGAAGAGATTTTTGGAGATTCCCTCTTTTTAAAAAATGCTGTCAAAAGGTGGCCGGCAGACACTGCTGCTAGTTCTGCTTCTGCCGACCATATTGCTAAGATGTTCAGGGCTGAAGGCACATAGGGACTCGACACGTGTCATCTTTGCTCTACAGAATAACATTCCCTCTGCCTTTGAGTTCAAAGAGTGCTTGGCCATCTGTGTTAATTTCTGAGTTGTTAGAAGAAGCTAAGAAAAGAGAGGTTCCTCTGGGTTTCTTCAGATTCCCCTGTGTTAGCCTGCTAACTGCATACTGCCTGACCCTGCAAATAAGACTTGTCCTCCATAATGCGCTCTGCTGGCTACTGTATGTCTCCTTTATGATACAAACTGCAATTGTAGCTAAGTAAGTATTACATTATTTATTTTACAGAAAAATAATAGCTCATATTTATTGAGCCCTTATTTGCCAGTCGGTGTATTGGGAGTTTTACATAAATTATCACATTAATCAATAAATCTATTAAAGCCTTAATTTTTAGATGAAGAAACTAGGCTCAGAACGATCTGGAACTTGTCCAGGATCTTCTATAATTAACAAGTAGCAGATCTAGAATTTGAATTTATAATGGTGAGCCTACCAGTGGGTATACTTAGTTTCACTTTTAGTAAATAGAAATTACTGTTCCATGCAAAAGCTAGAAACATAGAAAACCTGGGTTTTATCTTTTAAACATCAAGAATTCACTTGATGATTAGCCAGATGGTCATGTGTTTTTTTCTGTATGTTTGAGATTTAGATAAAACTGACCCAGTTCTCAAAAGTCAAGCTGCTGCCTATTGAATAGCATAATGTGTAATGAAAGCTGACCTTTTTGTTCATTTATCATAATATGGTGAGAATTTATGTCATTCTCTGATCTCTTTCAGAAAAGGAGAGAAGAGAGCTCTAGACTAAAGGAGGAGGGAAATGAGCAGTTTAAAAAAGGAGGTAAGGTACCTACTTCAGCACTGATGCTGGACGTCTTGACTCCTGATTCTTTTGTAGATTCTGTGAAGAAACACCAAAGAACATTTGGAAACAACTAGCAGACCTAAACTGCTAATAATACCCTGTTGCCTCCCAACACCTTGGAATTTTATTTTTTTACCAGGTCCAAATTATTCTCAAGTGACAGTGACCAGTTACCATGTGTCTCTAGGCACAGGCATAGTTTTTCTTTTCTGTAATCTACTGTCTATAAACCCAGAGATTAGAAGGAAAAACTCTTGCGTTTTTGCTTTGGGAAACTCTAAACTGGAATGTTAAAAGGCTATTTTGCTACATTGCTGTAAAAACAGGGTCCCCGTTACTCACTTGTGACAGTGCTGTGAATACTGGCCCAGTGCATCCGGTGTGGCCGAGGGAAGGATTTTGCTTGTATTTTGGTTGCTCTTTCATGTGCCTTTTTCTGTGGATGCCTTAAGTAGCGAGATGTTCCTTCTGCATTTCCTATATTTGCTTAGGAATAAGTGGGGTTCGTTCTTATAATTTGGGGGAACTGTTTGATCTTATGATCAAATTGTATCACATCTCAGAGTGTGCATGCTTTACAAATCTAGGAGTAGTAACATCTTCCCCTAGTTATTTTTAGGTTAAAAAAATCTTTTTTTCTTACATCCTGGTTTAGCAATCATCACTTCTTTTTTCTAAGAAAACTAAAGGTTCTCTGAAAGCGTATCTCCTTGTATTTTAGTATTAAATATTTCAAACCTGAGAAAGGAGTGAGTACGCAATTTTTCTTTTAGTACCCTGACCGTAATTCTTTGTGTGGCAATGACTATATAAATTTATCACCATTTTCTCTTTTAAGGTGTTTAGTCAACTGCTGATTTTTACATTGTTGCTTCTGGCTCTATAAAATGTCTCTCCAAACATTTCATGGAAGCAGTTTTAGCCGGGTTGACTCCATGAAAGCACAATGTCTTTAATGAAAATATATACATAGAATTTTTTTCTTCATCCGGGGCCATTAATCCCAGATTTCAGTCTCTTTCATCTGTCCAGTTCCCTAATCCCCTTTCAAAACTCTTTACTAAATTGATAAGCCAAATGAAAGGTGAACATACAGAGAGCATTCTGTTGGAGACCTTTGTCCCGTGAATGGAAAGCTGTGCGTTCTGAGATCTTCTGGAATACAGTGATATCAGGTGTAAAATCATAACGACCTCTCATACTTTACCTTATCCTCAGATTATATAGAAGCTGAAAGTACTTACAGTCGAGCCCTTCAGATGTGTCCATCCTCCTTCCAGAAAGACAGGTCTATTCTGTTTTCAAATAGAGCTGCCGCAAGGATGAAACAGGTATGTCTCTTTGACCTTTTCTTTTTAAGAAGCACATGAACTTAGTGTTTTTGTACGATAGCTTCTCTCCAGAAACTAGCACAGGGGCTCTAAAGTTGCTGCCTCTCTTTTCCTACCCATATATCTCCCTGATTTAAAGGGCACGGGGAAGATAGAAAAAAATATTTTGAAAAACTTCAGTCAGATTACTGTTCACATTCCTCATTAAAGAGGCTGAGTGAACACTTCCATGGAAGGAAGCCTGGCAAAGTTTCCGCCAAACTAGGGCAGGTTAATGAAGCAAAGAGCCTAGTGCATCTCCTAGAATAGCTACAGCTGCTTATTTTAGGCCTCTGGAACTCTAGATAAAGACCCAAAGGGATAGGAAACAGTGCTTAAAACTGGGCTTCAAGATGCTTATCCCTGAGATTCTGATTTTCTGTTAAAACTGTGGACATAGGGAGAAACGTCCAAGAGTTGGGGTGAGAGGTACGCTTAAATGCAAAGTAGGTGTCAGGGAAAGTTCAAAGGTATTTTGTATTTCCAAAGGATTGAGAACCTGGTGTAACAGGGTGAATTTAGAATAGATGAGGGTATAAATATACTTGTTTGGTATCGTGCTGGATACCAAAAGTTAGATTTGTGATTTGTCTGATATTCCTATTTAGTCAACATAGTAAATCTGGCCAGATTGAAATGACAAGAGCTTGAAAAAAACAATACCACTTGTTTAACTGTGACTACTTGTATTCCAAGCACAAAGGGTAGGTTTTTTAACACACCTCTAAGCAGCTACGAAGCAGGCCCAAGACTGGGTGGAGTGGTTTTCTGTTCGTTTAGATCAGGTATCTACATCACTCTCTTTTTTGATGTTGACTGGAATTCTCTAGTGCTTCTACCAAAGTCACTTTGGATGGCCAGGGTTTTTAAAGGGGAGTGGGGGTGTGCTTGAATATTTGGACATGCAAAAAGTTTTATTTCAACCCAGACGCGTATGTTTTATTATTGGATTCAGTGTCCAAGGTGAAGTTTTTTAGAGTGATTCATGTGGCACGAGAGAAGGAATAATTCTAGAGTATACAAACAGACATTTTGTATTAGGGGAAATAAAACAACTGTTTTAAGTTTATTTAAAACAACAGTCATTAATATATTCTACCATCGATCAGAATTCACACCTAATAGTTTTTACACTTAGCTCGAAAATTCCGGTCTTTCACTTTTGCCTCTTGGAGACATCTAGCCACATTCTTAGACTGGAAATTGTCATTGTGAAGTGAGATCA
Source organism: Mesoplodon bidens (assembly GCF_964165515.1). Classification (NCBI taxonomy): domain Eukaryota; kingdom Metazoa; phylum Chordata; class Mammalia; order Artiodactyla; family Ziphiidae; genus Mesoplodon; species Mesoplodon bidens. The sequence continues at coordinate 171,252,744 of NC_138160.1, read as the reverse complement.
AGTATACCTTCAGTGTCGGAGAAAACTCTGTACCATACCCACTTGGCTCCTGGGTTTGGGGATTCTTTGTTCCCACAATTGCCAAGTTACTGGCATTGCTAGTGTTGGGCTGGTATGATCAACTGGTTCTTGAATTAGGAAAATGTATGGCCTTGCTAGTCTTCTGTCTGTCACAGCTGAGGAGGACTCAAAAGAGAGTTGCTCTGTGACTCTTGCCTGAACAAAGAATAGGTTTGTTAGTGGGGTTTTTGTTTGTTTTGTTCTTTTAACTTGCATTCCTAATATTTTTAAAAGATCCTAAAATTATAGACTTGGAGACTTTCAGGATTAATGTACTGAAGTGATTTAAGGAGCATGTTCTGAGTTTAAGGAAGTGATGGGTTAACTGCTTTAAGAAGAATTTCTGAAAGGCAAGTTTGCAGGCTCAGCATCCCTGACTGGGTGTGCCTGGGCAAGCTTTATGTTTCATGTCTGGAGAGGGAAAAGGCATGCTGGAGTTAGGACAGAGTTTCAGCTCTAGGCCTGACTACACAAGAGCAGACAAAGCCCTAAAAAAATAGGCTCTAAAAGTAGTTACTGGGGGGCACAAAGAATACCACCACAGCAGTTGTAAACATAAGTTATAAAGATTTGGGACTTCCCCGGTGGTGCAGTGGTTAAGAATCTGCCTGCCAATGCAGGGGACATGGGTTCAAGCCCTGGTAAGGGAAGATCCCACAGGCCGCAGAGCAACTAAGCCCGTGTGCCACAACTACTGAGCCTGCGCTCTAGAGCCCATGAGCCACAACTACTGAGCCTGCGCTCTAGAGCCTGTGAGCCACAACTACTGAGCCTGCATTCCACAACTACTGAAGTCCATGTGCATAGAGCCTGCGCACCACAACAAAGAGTAGCCCCCGCTCACTGCAACTAGAGAAAGCCCGTGCATAGCAACGAAGACCCAATGCAGCCATAAATAAATAAATAAATAAATAAGTAAATAAATATAAAAAGTTATAAAGATTTACTCCTATTTCAGTTTAAAATATGAAGTTGTATCTTAGATTTATAGAAATCTAATAAGTTGGGGAAATACTGACTTACAGATTTCTTTACTACAGGACTTCTTGTTAGAGTTTTTAATATGTGAATTGCTATGATGAACATTGGAAGAGATAATATAGTTAGTGTTTCCCAAATGACTCTGGAACCTTTTTTGCTTATTGTGGGTAAAATACACATGCTACAAAATTGACCATTTTAACCATTTTAAAGTATACAATTCAGTGCCATTCACAGTGGCACTGGATACATTCACAGTGTTAGGCAGCCGTCACCACTGTCTGGTTCCAAAATTTTTTTTATGGCCCGAAAAGGAAACCCATTAAGCAGTCACTCCCCATCCTGGAACTGTTTCTGATTCAATCCTGAAACTCCATTTGGTAGACGTTGCTCTAAAATGTTCTGCAAAATATTTGGCATTTGCTACAGTAGACATTATGGAAGTATTGAACGTTTATTTGAACTAACATTTCTCTAACATTGTAGAAAATTTCTAATTTGGGGAAAATAGACATTTAGAGCTTAGAAAAGTTAAATAGCAGATTAGTGTCAGAGCTGAAACTAGAATCTAGTTCTTTTGATATCCTGTGTTCTTTCCACTGTGCCATGCTTCTCAATTCAGCAAGTTATATTAGTTAGATATCTTATTTAGTGAATTGTTTTGTTTTTTGTTTGTTTGTTTGTTTTTTGCGGTACACGGGCCTCTCACTGCCGTGGCCTCTCCCATTGCAGAGCACAGGCTCTGGACGCGCAGGCTCAGCGGCTATGGCTCACGGGCCCAGCCACTCCGCGGCATGTGGGGTCTTCCCAGACTGGGGCACGAACCCGCGTCCCCTGCATCGGCAGGTGGACTCAACCACCGCGCCACCAGGGAAGCCCATGTTTTGTATTTTTGTTTCATCAGTGGATAAATTAAGGTTCATAACTGAGACTACGCGAGAAGCCATACAGTGTCTGTAGATGGACCATCTGTATACATTTTCAAGATACCACTTTGGGTGCGATGTATAACAGCTGTAGCCAAAGAGGAGGCTTATTAATTCATGTATTCATCTATCAGTCATGTGCCCTGTTCATTGATCACAGAGTTTTCTCACTGTCAACATTCTAATGTAAAGCGTCTTGCAAATATAACAAGTCAATTGCAACAGTCTTTAAAGATACTTTAGGAAGAAGCTACTTGAATAATTTGTCACCAGGAGGCTTTCAAGTTAGAGCTGTGAGCATAGTTTGAATTTTAGCTTGGAAGTAACACGTGTGTTTTGGTGTTATTTCCTTGAAAAGCATTCTGCATCTCCATAAGCAATTATTAATGATCAGCATATGTCATTGAACCTTTGGGCTATTGAGACAGAATTAGGGTGACATATTAATGATCTATTTCCTTTTAGGACAAGAAAGAGGTGGCCATCAGTGACTGCAGCAAAGGTACAGCTTTTTGGTCTTGTTGCATGTTAACATACAAAAGCATTACCTCAGCTAGACAAGCAAATAAGGAGGCTCTCAGTCAGGTGTGTACTTGTACACATGTACTCTTCTTCTGAGGCAGTTAAAGAAGAAGCTCTCGGCCTTTCTTAGAGGTACTGCCCAGTAGTTGTCTTAGTGTAAGCATGCTTTTGAATGGATAGTTGTCCGTTTATCCTGTATTGGTAAATATATGGAGAATAATTCCAAGCTACCTTGGCCACAGAAACAGAGTTTATTCCCTGTATGTCCAAATTACTCTCCTTTGAAACTGAAGTTGAAGATCTTAGTTAGCTGCTCTTGGGGCAGCTGACTGTGTGTTTGGAAGGGCCGTTGCTGTTAGGGAATGGGTACTCTCTTCAGGTGTACTGCTTAATCCAGACCTCCTTGCCGTCATTTTCATTATCCTTTCAGATTCCACACAGTGAATCAAGCCTCTGCTATCTGAGTTCCATCATGGTCTTTTCATTCTACCAACTGATAGAGACAGCCCCAGACATAGGATCACCATTGTTTTTTCCACAAATTTCCTGATAGGCCAGACGGTTGTCTTGTCTTGGTGTGGAGACTAGTCTTTCTAGTCTTTCTTTACTACTCTTGTAATTTGTGGGTTGTTGTTGTTTTTTCCATTTTCCTCCTTTGGATAATATTTTCTCTGAGAGAATCATAAAGTTAGAAAGAACCTTATATATTATCTAATCCCACTCTCAGACCAAGCATGAATTCCCTCTTCTGTTTTGTTTTTTAGGTTTTTTTTTTAACGTGAATTAGTCACCCTCTCTACTGGATTTCTTTTCTTTATCCTTGATATTTCTATAGAGTATCTGAATGAACCTGTTACTACATTAGAATCTAGCAAACTTCTTCTGATCTATTTATCTTGAGCTGCAACTAATTCTGAATGTACTGTTTTGTTTGGAAGAAGGTGTTCAACCTTAATCTGTGAGATGTGTGGGTTTGAAGAGTTTAAATTAGGAAGAAGATTCTGATTTCCAGTCTTTTCTCTGTAACCAAATGGTGAGAAAATGCCTTATAAGCCTGATTAGCAGGGTATACACTAGGAAAGAGAATTCATTTCCAGCAGTAACCCTCAGTGTAGGAGCCAAGAAAATGAGAGGAAGGGGGAGGAAAGTGTTTCCAACCAAAGTGTTCCAGATTTGTTTTTGGATTTGGTTAAATCAGTATTCGTGTGCTTATACTTAGTTGTTATGGGCTGCATATGAGTTGTTGAACCCATAGGCCAAATACGTTGACACTAGTATGGTTTATTTGTATTAAGGACCCTTCTCCTCCCACTAACCCCCCAAACACATTCCCACTCAGTGCATAAACCCTGACAAAGGACTTAACTTATTTCTGAGGTCATATTTGGAGCTCATTACTACCAGTTATATGGAACAGTATTTAATGCTAGTCACCTTTGGTCTTTTAGCCTTGGCATAAATAAAGTTTAAGTTAATTCTGTTTATATGGATTGAGAAAGAAAATCACAAGTTAGAGTGAAAAGTTGACATTTGAGGTTTTTATAAAGTAATCATGGGGAATTCCCTGGCTGTCCAGTGGTTAGGACTCGGTGCTTTCACTGCCGGGGCCCGGGTTCAATCTCTGGTCAAGGAACTGAGATCCTGTAAGCTTTGAGGCGTGGCCAAAAAAAGTAATCATGGGAAGAATTCTTTCTCTTCAATACATATTTGCATTGTTAGAAGCTATCCACTAGTTGAGAAGGGGGCAGTATCTGAGTTAAAATGTAAATTAGGGGGTTCAGTTTTTTAAAAGATGTAGTAGAGGTCATTGGAGTATTTTTTTTTTTCCCTGTGAGTATTACGTAGTTGGGAATATTTTAAGAGACTGATGTGCTGGACTAAGGGGAGGTTGACAGCATGTAAAGTTGAAATGTTGAGGTTTGGGTTCTTTCAGAAAACCTTCTCCTGAACCAATATCCCCCTCCAACCCCTCTCCCATTTCTCTGGTCTGCTTCATTGAAAGATTGTCTATACCTCCTGTGTCTCCTTTGTCTTCTCCCATTCTCTCCTCACACATCCACTGGACTTCTGTTTCATTCACGCCCCTGAAACCCATCTTGTAAAGGTCACCAGCACCTTCCTCTTGTTCAGTAGTTGCTTCCCTACCCTCATCTTACTTGACTTCCCAAAAGCTTTTAACACAGTGTGTCATTCTTCATTTTCTTCTGTTTCATTGGCTATTCCTTTTTAGTCTCTCTTGCTGGTTTCTCTGTCAGCCTCATCACTTTGGAAGTCCCTATTTCTTCATCTATAGGGCCCTCTTCTTTTTTTTCCCCTCTGTATTTTCTCCCTATGGGATCTCATCTAGTTCTGCAACTTTAAATAACCCATCTCTATGCTATAGTTTATATTTCTGGCTCTGCCCTGTAGTCTGGAGCCCTGTATCACATTGCAAAGTTGACATCTCCTCTGGGATGTCTAGTAGGCATTGCAGATTTAACGTGCCCAGAGCAGACTCTGGTGCCTCCGCAGTCCCCATGCATGCATGCGTGAATACAACTTGAGGTTAGTTTTTTTCATTCTAATGAATGGCATTATTATCCATTATTTACTTGCTGAAACTAAAACCTTTGGAGTCATCCCTGATTACTCTTTCTTTCATTCCCCATGGCTTAATTAATTAGCAAATCCTTTGGGCTCTGATTCAAAGACATTTCCTTAATCTGGCCTCTCCTTTCCATCTCCACTGTTAGCAGCTTAGTCAGCATCCTCTCTCATCTGGACCATTGCAGTGACGACCCAGCTGTCTCTGCTTCCCCTCGTCCCCTCCACACTGTAGCCAAAGTGATCCTTTAAAACTGTAAACCAGATTATGTCTTAATCTGCTTGAAAACATTCCAGTGGCTTCGTATCACACTTAAGAAAAAGTCCAAGCTCCTTTCCCTGGCCACCAAGGCATCCATGACCTGCTTGTTGCATATCTTCAACCTCATCTCCTCCGCAGCCCTTACCTAGTCACCAACAAACACGTCAAAGTTATTCTTGCTTTAGAGCCTTTACTCTTGTTAGTCCTTTTTCCTGTATGCTCTTCCTCAGCTTTTCAAACGGCTGGCCTCCCTCAAATAATCCTTTTTCGTATTTGACCACTCTCTAAAGTTACTTATTCCCCTCTTCACCTGAATTTACATCACCTCGTTTTATTTTCCTCTACAGCACAAAACTATCTGAAATTATTTGTATGCCATCTTCTCTTGCCTCCTAGAATAGCTTAAAGCTTCATGAGAACGTGGACATAGTCTGTTCTGTTTGCCACTACTATACTCCAGAGATACACGGCACTCGGTGCCTATGTTAGGTACTAAATAAATAATTACTGAAAGCATGAGTGAATTTAAAAATGGGTATATCACTTGAAAAGAAAAAAAGTTCTAGAGCCGTGATATTGCTTTCTAACAGGGAAAGAAACAACTCAAAAAAGAATACATGAATGTAGTATACTTGAACCAAAACGCGGGCCCTGGATTATCGGAAGGGTTGTTGTTGGAAAAAGGAGAGGATGTTACGTGCCAGTGATCTAAGGGTGTTCGATCGGGAGTTTGAAGGAACAGTGAGGATTTAGCTAAAAATGTAACCTCAGGAGTCAAGGCACGACCGCAGTAGCTGAGGCCTAGAAAAGAGAGAAGGATAGCAGAGTCTGCCACCAACGTTCTCCCTCAATTTTTTAATACATGCCTTCAGATTGCCTCTTATTTTCTCACTGTGCCTTGAGCTCTGTGTTTTGGCCTGTTCTGGAGTGGGTGAAGGGCAAGTAGGTGGTACGCACGGCTTGGGCGTGGACCAGGGCTTGGTAAGCTACAGTCACAGGCCACATCCAGCCTGCATTGCCGCCTGCTGTTGTACAGCCTACAAGCTAAGAATGCTTTTTACATTAAATGGTTGGAAATAAAAGAGCAGTAATATTTCAAGACACATAAAAATTATGTGAACTTCAAATTTCAGTATTCATAAATAAAGGCTTATTGTAATACAGCTAACCTTACTTGCTTATGCATCGTCTGTGCTTGCTTTCGTGCTACAATAGCAGAGTTCAGTAGTTGTAACAGACAGTCTATCCCACAAAGTCTAAAATTTTTACTATCTGCCCTTTACAGAAGAAGTTTGCCAACTGTAGGTATGTCCTTTGACAAATAACTTTTCCTTAGGGACCCATGGAGAATAATAAAGAAACTTGATATAGCTGAGGATGTATAGGCCCTTTTTCCTCATGGTGACAATGATTTCTTCTCTTTTTATAGCAATTCAGTTAAACCCCAGCTATATCAGGGCAATATTGAGGAGAGCGGAGTTGTACGAGAAGACTGACAAGCTGGATGAAGCCCTGGAAGACTATAAATCCATACTAGAAAAAGATCCGTCAGTACATCAAGCAAGAGAAGCTTGTATGGTAAACCTAATTTTTTTACAGAAATATTTTCTATTCCTTGTGTTGCTACTCAGTGAATGTTAAATGATCCTTAGAGACACAACTGTATGCCATTTCTAAGCTTTTGAGAAGCTTATCAGAATATATGGGAGATAGAACTTTGAAGTGGTGGCCACACACCCACTGTACCATGTACTGTTTAATCTTCATTCTAAAAGTGTTATCTGTGTAAACCTCTAACCTCTAGGGTTAACAAGAACTTTATTTCACTGTTGGACTAGGGAAATCTTGTCTACTTGTAGGTGCCTGGTTTAGTTGAAAGTGAGTCTTAATATTATAGGTAACAAATTTCTGGTTTTCTTGTCATCCTTTTCCTTACTCAGTCACCAAGTTTCTATTCGTTGTTATTTGGCCAGCACATTTCCAATTTAATATATCCTAAACTAACTTTCTTATCTCTCTTAAAATGACTCTAGTTCTTGTCCTTGGCACTAAAAATCCTTTTGCTTCTAAATGACATAATATTTTTTATGCCAGTTGTAAGTTAACTAAATGTTACTGGTTTTCCTCCCTTTAAAAATAACTCCAGATTTGTGCTCTTACCTTTAGCACCACTCTTTGATTATCTCTAACGCACAGAGCAACATACACTCTGAAGGATATACCGCAGTATTGGATGTGTATATCTTATTGCCCCAAAATAATGCGTGTTCAAGTAAGTTCGACAAACACTGGCTTTAACCAAACAGGTTTCTTCGCTGCCAGACTTTTCAGAGGGCCATTAGGATGGAGAGGTCCGTTCTGAACCCAGTATGCCGCAGAGGTGGCAGGAGCCGGGGAGCTACAGGAGTCTTTTATTTAAGCCAGACTTCTCGGTTTTGTTTTTGGAATTGAGGGCACTTGCCAACATTTACAAATGGAAAGATTTTACAAGAAGAAAATCTAAGTCGGGCTCCTCTTGAAATTGGAAGATGCGGACGTGCTGGCGCTCTCGATTCCATGCTGAGCATGCCCGTACTCTTGCCTTACACCTGGTCCGTTACTTACTACCTTTCCCCTCTGGCCCCTGAGGGCATCTGAGCCCCTGCTAGACAGGTTCCCGTCTAGTTCACGGGACTGTTATTCCACCAAGCGGACCTGAGAAATGTTGACTCATCTCCCTGCACTAATATTCTAGGTGGTTTGGGTTTTGTTTTGCTTTGTTTTTATACCCACTTGAGGTGAATTCCTTCAGTAATAACAGATCTTTTGAATAATGGGAGAAGGGCTCATTTGGGTAATTAAAATACATAAGCAGTTTGAAAGCAGTTTTAATCCTTTATCTGACTTTTAACATATCTCTGAATGGTGTTAGGATTAACTTAAATTTGACATGAGGAAAGGGAATAGAGTTCTTAAAATCTTGGCTAAATTCTTGGTAGCCTTTATCCTTGTCAAATTAGTTTTAAGAGTTCCGTGAGGGCTTCCCTGGTGGCGCAGTGGTTGAGAGTCCGTCTGCCGATGCAGGGGACACGGGTTCGTGCCCCAGGCCGGGAAGATCCCACATGCCGCGGAGCGGCTGGGCCTGTGCGTCCGGAGCCTGTGCTCTGCAGTGGGAGAGGCCAGAGCAGTGAGAGGCCCGCATACCACAAAAAAAAAAAAAAAAAAAAAAGAGTTCCGTGAAAGGGAGCCTTGTCTTAAAGCTAGCTGTTATATGCATAAAGAATTTATTTTATCTTGAATTATTACAGCTGAGTTAATACTGGACTCCCAGAGTACTTGGGGGCAATTACAGAGCTAAAAGAGACCATCGAAGACTCTAATCTAGAGCAGCCGGAGGTGATTTGGTTCCAGGGGGCATTTGGCAGTGTGGGGAGGCACTCTGTCATGACTGGGAGGGTACTGTTGGCATCTGGTGGGTGGAGGCCAGGGATGCTCTAAACATTCTACGATGCACAGGACAGCCCTACAGCAGTTACCCAGTCCAAAATATCAGTAGTGCCAAGGTTGAAACGATCTGATGCTTTCTCAACAAATTAGATTATATAAAGAAAGGACTTCAAGTTAAAAAATACAAATGAGCAAAAAAATTTATACTATAAATATCACCTGTAATCCCACCACCTAAACATACCCCTGTAAACATCTGGTTTGTATCCTTTCAGACATTTTCTCTGTGTGTGTGTGTGTGTGTGTGTGTTTCACCAAGTTTTTATTGAGGTCCTCCTTGGGCCACTCTGCTAAGAACTGGGATTATAGCATTGAACCAAACTGAATTCCTGTCTCTGTAGCTCCCCCGCAGACAGACATTTGTTCTTCTCTGTGTTTAATAGGCTCGTGTATATGTACTTAACCTGGTCTCACTTTCACATGAGGTTTTTAATGTTTCTCAAATTCAAAATAAAGCCAAAAGATTTTCACAACCCACGTTTTGGTGCTTTTTCCCTCAGAGGTTACCTAAGCAAATTGAGGAACGTAATGAAAGACTAAAGGAAGATATGTTAGGTAAGTCTGCTTCCCTTACCTTCTCTTGACCATAAATAGCTAGGAAGCCGGGGATGGGGCCATCAGTACTTTTATTCATTAGAGGAGAATACAGCCGTTAGAAATAGCTGTGGGACCCTTTGTTTGTTGTGGGCACCAGTACCGTGGGGCTAGTGAGTTCTTAGCCATTTTTAACTCTAGAAGGAGCAGTGTGGTTTAGGGTGGATAGCAGCTTTTCAAAAACTAAACTTCCATTTTGTGGGGTGGGGTTTTTTTTTTTTTTTTTTTTTGGAAAATTTTCCTCCCTTCAAGAATGCAAACATAATTAACTCCCAACCTGGGCTGCCACCAACCTCTATTTCAGATCATGAATTTCATAAAAACAGTTGAATTTCTTCATTTGAGTAAACAACTTCAGGTTTTGGGGGTTTTTATCTATCTATTTATTTATATTTGGCTGCATTGGGTCTTCGTTGCTGTGTGTGCGCTTTCCCTAGTTGTGGCGAGCTGGGGCTACTCCTCATTGTGGTGTGTGGGCTTCTCATTGCGGTGACCCCTCTTATGGAGCATGTGCTCTAGGCGCCTGGGCTTCAGTAGTTGTGGAACATGGGCTCAGTAGTTGTGGCGCATGGGCTTAGTTGCTCCGTGGCATGTGGGATCTTCCTGGACCAGGGATAGAACCCGTGTCCCCTGCATTGGCAGGCGGATTCTTAACCACTGCCCCACCAGGGAAGTCCCACCTTCAGGTTTTAAGTTCATTAGGATGCAATCAGTACAAACCAATACCATGTCAAAACCAAGGGGACTTTTGTTTTGAAAATGGCGTTCAGAGTCCCTTTAGTGTTTGAGAACACGTGCACGGGCAAGAATTAGTAGTAACTAGGAAGGGGGAAAAGACTGTGGGCTGGGGGGTCGGGGAAATGGTTTCATTTGACCCATGTTTTAGTCACTTCTTGTATTTGCCAAAGCATGTTTATAGTTGGAATTACAGAGTTCCTCTCGTGAACAGCCTGCTTGACGAAGGTGGGTAAATGTCCCTGGACAGGAACCTGCCCAGCATAGTCTGCTTATATAACCTGTCTGATAGCTCTCTCTTAAGGTCTCCTATATATTTTTCGTTATGAATATTTTCTAAATCTCTATTGTGAATTGCAATCACATGGGACTAAAGGAAAATCATTTAAAATAAATTGGGCCTGGCTATTTATGGCCTTTAGGCATCAGTATCCAGAGAATGAGACAAATTTCCCCAAAGATCACTCTGATAGCGAAGTTGATTGAGAAGAAGCCACTAACCTAGTTGATCCAAAGCCCTCCGGCCCCTGCTGGATAGACTCAGACTCCAAGGGGAGATGCTTCAGACTTGGGGAGATTTCTGGAGCCTTCCTCAGTTTTTCCAAAATTGGCTCTTTCCCTAATTTACATATTTAATTAAATTTGACACCATGTTTGAGCAGAAAAGTTACTTTGGAGGTACTTTTTCTTCAAAGAAGAGGGAAGAGAGCATTTTCTTACCTATTCACAATGATGCTTTATTTTAGCAAAAAAAGGAAGGAAAGAATTTGCATTTAGCTGAGCTGGATTTCATGCTGAAAGAGATGACTTGGTGAATGAGCACAGTGGATTTGGAAAAGACACTTAGGCACTGGTCTCTGGGTCCATTTGTTTTGAACCAATATGGAAAAATAAAGGGATCGGTATAAATTGAATCCTACTGCCATTGTCAGTTCCAGATGGAATCAAAACTTCCATCTGTCCTTGTCACTCAATTCTAATGAGCTGATGTTTCCTGTCTTGTGTCTTTGGCTTTTACTTATGTTGTTCCCTTCATAAACAACTTAAGTTGCTTGGTAAGTAATATGTCAGTTTGTTGTTACACATCAGTAGTCTGAATGGCTGGACTCTTTTATATTCTTTTTTTCTTTTTTCTTTTTTTTTTTATTTTGTCTGCGTTGGGTCTTCCTTGCTGCACGCAGGTTTTCTCTAGTTGCAGTGAGCAGGGGCTGCTCTTCATTGCAGTGGCTTCTCTTGTTGTGGAACATGGGCTCAGCGCATGGCCTCCAGTAGTTGTGGCACATGGGCTCAGTAGTTGTGGCTCACGGGCTCTGGAGCGCAGGCTCAGTAGTTCTGGCGCACGGGCTTAGTTGCTCCACGGTATGTGGGATCTTCCCGGACCAGGACTTGAACCCATGTCCCCTGCATTGGCAGGCAGATTCTTAACCACTGCACCACCAGGGAAGCCCCTTCCTTTATATTCTTAATGAATATAAGGATCATGAATAAAATATTGGTTCTGGGTGTCACCTCCCGTAGGAGAGCCTTAAAGGGAGAAATCTCTCTCAGCCCCACAAGAGCTTTCTGGTGTTCTTCCTTCCTTGTTACAGATGAACCAGCTTTGATTTGTGTGCTTTGAGATTTTTGGAGGCTGGTCCCTCTAGAAGCGCAGAGTAACGTCACTTGCTTAGAAGTTCTGAGCAAGCTTTTTGCAGTGGACTGCACGATTTTGAGTGCTAAGTTTCTCTGGGAATGATGGCTTCTGCTGGAAGGTTGGCAGTTAAAGATTTTTAAAACTGCTTAACACCATTTGTCACTGGCATTTACTACGTTATGTGATTATTTAACAAAATGAGATTGTCTTTAAGTTTGTTCGATAATCTTGACTTGCTTTTCCTTTTCTCTCTGTAACTTGACTTCCTTTTTGTTAGAAAGAAGAGCTACATACCCCCCTTCTTGGGAAAAAAAAATTCTAATTGGAATTATGAATGGGTGGAACATACTTGCTCCTCTCTTCTTAGTCTGTCATTTATAAATGTCATCCTTAGAGCAGGAGTAGAGACCCAGGGTGGCAGTCACTGATAGTGCCACAGTCCTTGCCAGAGAGGGACGATCATGCTGACTTTAGATTTGAGGAAAGGGGTCAGTAACTGGAGTGTTTCCTTTTGTCCTTTTCTCTGGGAAGGTAGCCTGGTGGCTGTTACAGCCAGGGAATGCCTTAAGGGTATAGTCAGTGGTGTGATGAGGCGGGAAGGATGTCCTGGACCGAGCACCCCAGGAGGCTCAGAGCATTAGCTTCTGTTCCAACCATTCCGGGGGATCTGCTCTTCCTACCTCAGTCGAGAGGCCGTCCTGACCTGGAAAACCTAGAGCTGTGACATGAAACTCTTTGATTCCCCCAAAGGATCAAGAGACGTGGGTGAGGCACTGCCCCAGAAACCCTACCTTCCTTTCCCTGGCACCCAGCTGCTCGGCACACACAGGGGCCTTGTTCCGCCTCCGGCCCAGGTTTTCCACTTGTACCGTGCCCTCCTTCCACCTTCTTGGAACATGTTGCTGGTCTCCTGATTCCTGCAGTTACTCAGGTGTTCACTCCCGGCCATTAGCATCCTAATGAGTGTGTAGTTGTGAACTGAATTAAGAACACCACCTTGTATGTTCCATGTTCAAAAGCTAGATTTGGAGCCGGAAGTCACTTGTTCATTGTCATTGTGAGGACGCAGCAGATCTTTTTTGGCTCTTCCTGCGCGTTGTGTGCCTCTCTGCAAGTGACAGAGGGGCCTAGAATCAGCTGCCTTGCCAAATATCACAAGAGAGCCTTGAGATTGTTACTGTCCCTTAAAACTGCTGAAGCCAGACATGTGGGTATGGAAATCCAGGCTCTTTTTTCACACTTCTCTTCCTGCTGCCCTGCCTGATACTCATTACGGACTGTACGCTTGCCATGCCGTGTGCTCTGGCCCCTGGAGAATCTCTCAGCCAGTTCCGTGTCGCTGTCACCCCCTCAGTAGGGAATGTCGGTTCTGGGTGTTCGATGCCCTGCTTCTTGCTTCGTTACCTAGTTGCTGCTCCTGTAGCTTCTCCTCTTTGATAGTTCTCGGTAAGGCTTCTTTCCACTTCCTTTCACCCAAGAGCTGACTAATACGTAAGCATCTGAACTGAGTGTGAATTTTATTTTCTCTATCCTGTGCTCTCTTAATTTGTGTTTTGCTCAGAGGAGAGCAAGCGTCACAGCTTCATGGCTTAGTTTTCTGCCTCATAAGAGGAAATGCAGTGTCAGGATTCACTTGGATGCAGTTTGGTTCTCCTAATAGGAGAAAGTCCTAAAGGATCTATTCCACTGGGCCCAACCTCAGTGATCTTAAGGAGGTGAAAACAAATAGCCTTCCGGGCTCTCCTGATGGTAAACTGAGTACTGCACAGTCAGTATCTCCGAAGAGAAATTATGTGTAATGAGTCAGTTGGGTTTTTATAATACAGTGTTGCTTGGAGACACAGAAATTAGTATTTATCAGAACCGGATCCAGTGCCAAGCCTTGATCTCTAGTCATAAATGTTCTTGTCTGAGCACAAGCAGTGTTGGACTCTTCTCCTTGCCATGGGATCTCTTATAGATGAGATGCTAACAGGGACGTGTGGACACGTTCACGCTGAGTCATGGTGTCAGATTTGCTACAAGTGGAAATAAAGGAACCCAATACTGCCCAGATCAGGGGAGGGGTGGGATTTGGCAGCCCGTGGAAAGTGTGGCAGATGGGCTAGTTTGGCAGATGATCCTGCCCTTGTCTCTGAGCGCCCAACCTGACTGAACAGCAGCAGGAAGATGGTGGGTGTACAGAGCTAGGAAGGAGCATGATCTCTGCTGGAGGTGCTTCTCTGCCACCGTCATCAACAGTAAAAGGTGAATCTTGCAGACACCGAAACTTGTTGGTTGTACCTCAATGTTGTGCTCTCTTTCCTCATGTTCCCATTGGCCCTACACTAACTTCAGAGCTTTTTTTAATTGAAGTGTAGTTGATTTACAATATTGTGTTAGTTTCAGGTGCACAGCGTAGCGATTCAGTACTTTTGCAGTTTATACACCATTTGAGGTTATTACACGATAATGGGTATAATTCCCGGTATATCCTTGTTGCTTATCTATTTTATATATACAGTTTGTGTCTGTTATTTCCATACCCCTAATTTCAGAGCTTCTTCACCCGACAGTGTAAACATCAGATGTTTGTTCAGTGAATAAACGGCCTCTTTTCCCTTATGTCTCACCAGCTTTCTGTCAGAACCACCTCCAGGCTCTCCTCTTGTGGTTTATTCTTCACTTTGCCCCGTAGCATTATTAACCCTGAAAGCTGTTCTCAAACCATCAGTGGCCTTTGCCGCGTCCTCCCACCTCCCTTTCAGCCCTTTGGACACACTGCCCACCCTTGCCTGCCTGTCTCCATACATTTGATCCTACCATTTTTGCCTGCACTGCCCACTCCCTCTATCTCAAATGGTTGCAGTCCTGCCTGTCCTTTGGTGGTGATTGAAATGCAGGCTCTCACACACAAAGCTCTGCCAGATCTCCCTCCTCCCTGCCCAAGCTGGAGGGCATCTTCTTCTTACTGACTCTCATAGCATTTTATATCTCAGCTACATATGAACTGGCTTCTGTGTGTGTCTTATCTTCCATCATATCTAAGCTTATTTTGGTGTAAAGACAGTGTCCTGTATCTTTGCTTCCCCGCCACACATATGTACTTGGTACATGTTGGTTGAATTAGTTCAAGTCAGGTTAACCTCAGGTCTTCTCTGATGGGGAGACTATTTAATCATGTGTCTTTTTTACGTGTCTGCTACCTTCCAGGGACTTCATGTACGTTGTCTATTTAGCAAGCAGACTTCCCATCTCCTGTTCTACTGTTCTGGCGATAATAGTCAAGCTGTTGTGGAATGTTATAAAGGCAGAGATACGAGAATAAAAGGAAAAAAGAATGATGCCATATGTGTTAGGTTGGGTCCTTGGAGAAACAGAAGGCAAGATTTGATTAGAAACACAAGAGAGGACTTCCCTGGTGGCACAGTGGTTAAGAATCTGCCTGCCAATGCAGGGGACATGGGTTCGAGCCCTGCTCCGGGAAGATCTCACAAGCCACAGAGCAACGAAGCCTGTGCACCACAACTACCGAGCCTGTGCTCTAGAGCCCGCGAGCCACAACTGCTGAGCCCAGTGAGCTACAACTACTGAAGCCCACGCAGCTAGAGCCTGTGCTCCGTAACAGAGACAAGCCACCGCAATGAGAAGCACATGCGCTGCAACAAAGAGTAGCCCCCGCTTGCCTCAACTAAAGAAAGCCCACGCGTAGCAACGAAGACCAAGCACAGCCAAAAATAAATAAAATAAATTTTTAAAAAAAAGGAAAAGAAAAGAAACACGAGATTTATTGCAGGAAACGCCTGCGAGGGACAGTGAGGCAGAGGGGCAGGAGCGGGCTGTGGGCGGAGCCGCGCCAGGCCCCTGGGAGGAGGGGGGACCTGGTGCGGGGAAGGCCCGCACTGCAGGCTGGTGCCAGGGACGTGTCAGCAAAGCCACTGTCACGGGGGCCCCCGCTCTGTGCCTGCCCCGCTCCGTCACTGACTGTTGACAGCCGTGGGACCCTCGACCTCTGCATGGAGGGACCTGCGCTCCCTGCATCTGGAGAAGCATGTGTTCACGGCTGCCACTGCACGGAATCAGCCAAGCTAAGGTCCAGGGCTCCTCGTGGCGGGCAGGTCCTCCAGCCAGTTAGGCAAAGTCCGGGCCTGCGCAAGGCCCCCTGCCCCCTCTCCATCTGCAGTTTGAGTACTTGTGCCCGTGCTTTGCCGCCGTCTCTAACTGCTCCCCGTCCTTCAGAGCCTTGTGTCTCCCGAAACGACTTCCTCACACCCTGAACAGGCCTGCGAATCCTGCTCTCGCCTCAGTCTTGTGTCTGGCTGCCCACTAGGCTGTGAGCATCTCAGAAGCCAAGAATAACTTGTATTCTTTAGATCCCAGTGCCTCCTATAGTAGATACCAAGTCATATGTACATTTGCGCTTCAAATGGTTGTTCTGGCAGTCGAGGTGGACTTGCAGTGATCCCTCCAGCCCAGGTGGTGGCCCCTGGCTTGGTCGACAGTCCACAGTGGCCCTGGGACAGGCTCTTCCTGGGGACTGTGACGTGAGTGGCCCTTGAGGCTCCTTACTTTTTACTCACTCCGTGTCAGAAGAGCCAAGAATGGTGCCAGCAGTGACATTTTATTGGGCTTCTTTAAATGTTTGTTTCCTCCCTGTCCTCTCTCCTCTCTCCTCTCTCCTCAGCCCCAAGACAGACTGCCGAAGTTCTGGCTAACTCACGCTCTCCTGGGGCGGGGGGCCCTCCGTTTCCTTGGCTTGTTGCGATCCCCTGTTCATGCATCCATCTACCTGCAGCAGTGCTCTGGGCCTCTCTGTGCTGCCACCTGTGCGCAGGGACAAGGCCTGTGCCGGTGATTCTCCTTAATCAGCAGCACTGAGCATATGTGTTCCAGGTTTAAGTTTGGGAAGCCTGCCTGGAGAGTGGTCAGTCTGGGTTTTGGGAACTTACTGTAAATATGGTGAGCTGCCAGGGGGCTAAATCTTAGACTGAGTCCAGAAGTTTCCAAGAGTTACTAGAAAAGGCCTTGACATTTAAAGGCCATGCACCTTTAAGTTCTTTACCTGGGGTTTATTTCAAGGTGGGAGACCTCAGAGGGACAAAGCTGCTGACAAGGGCAATGTGGGAAGGAGCCTGTACCTCTGATGATCTGGGGTTTCTTTCCCTTTTACCCTCGTCCTCATCTCCATTGGAAGCAGACCTGCAAGAAAAATTAGAACAGTGTAGAAATGGTCGAAATACGTATTCACCCATCCTCACCAAGATTTTCCAAAACACTCCTAGCTTCAGATATTCCATCCTGTTGCCCACATATCCCTGTAAATCTCTCAGATGTCCTGGAAACTCCAACTTCTGTATAAACTCCATGGCCCTCTTGCGTGGAGAATCAGCATAAAAATCCATGGTTATACTGTGTGTCTTCATTTTGTCTTTATGACATGAACTCACCTGGTGATTAATAAGGGAAGCTGAAACTTGGGGAGGGAGACTGGGCTGTTGAGGTCATGGTGCTGTGCAAGAGAACAAGATCTCCCGTTTCCTGCGAAATGATGAGTTCGGTGTGGAAGCTGAGACTTGGAAAAGGAGGAGGCTCTTGAGTTTGAACCCGGGTTCAGTAGAAACCCGCAGAGTCGCTCTGCTGTTTCATGGAGGACAGACTTGGGGCGGGGGGTGCTTGGCCCTCTCCGCCAGGCTTGGCCTTCAGGCCCCAGGAAGGGCAGCCCCTCGCTCGTCCCAGAGCCTGTTCCCTGGGGGCTCTGGCCAGTCTGGACAGGAGCTTTGCTGTCACAACAGGGCTCCCTCGTGCTCCTCTACGCAGCCACGGCTCAGGGTGGACGGCGCCCAAGTGATTGCTCTGCTGTACACTGGGGGCTGAGGGTTTCATGATTGTAAAAGCAGGAGTTTCTTTTTAACTGCAGAGACTCTCTTGTTATTTTGCAATCAGATAGTGAGGCACCTGGGGTCTTCCTGCTTCTGCTGACTCCCTGTATTCACTGGACTTTTTGCTTTTACATTGCAGGTAAACTAAAAGATCTTGGGAACTTGGTTCTTCGGCCTTTTGGACTCTCCACAGAGAATTTCCAGATCAAACAGGATTCCTCTACTGGCTCCTACTCCATCAATTTTGTTCAAAATCCAAATAATAACAGATAACAAAGATAATGGCTTTTAAAGCTGGCTTGGAAATTGTATGCTGCCTGTGTTAGCAAGGGGAAAGGCCCTGCCAGTGTTTAACGTTTAACAGCTTCTTATCTCAAAGACGGGCTATCTAGTAGAGGCCAGTGCTCCCTTCTCCCCCTTGTTTTATGATCAGGGTGAAACGCAGTTCCTGATGTAATGAGCCTAATTTAATTTGATTTCCATTTTAAGGTGGTGTCTGTGCAGCTGTTGCCTTGGTTCTGGCTGTTCTTTGTTTTGTCGGGGAGAAAGCCTGCTTGTCAAGGCTCACCGCCCCGAGCTCCACAAAAACAAGCCCAGCTGGTGTCTCCTGGGCCGAGCAAACCTGCTGGTTGGAGACTGCCCAACCACGATCGATGGGGTCCCCACCTGCTGTTCCCTCGCCCCGATCACACGCACTGCCCAGGCTGCCTTGCGTGGGCTCCAACATCTCCTAATTTCCTCTGTGGTAATAAACGCTTTCTGTGACAGTCTGAGCTGGGTTGTGAATTTTGTCCCCATAACAACAGCTAAAGCAGTGCTGGTTTCGAGCAGTGTTACTGGATTCCACAAATCTGCCCAGAGTCTTAGTTGCCACCTTGAAGATGATCTTGAAGAGCTGACCATCCTACCACGTATTAGGATTCAGAAACTCCACCTTACAAGCTGTCCCGGGCCTCTCCAGGTTTGTGCAGATAATTATGAAATCAGTGTTTTTGATCAAGTATCAATCAAACTTAGTAATTTCAACTTAAAGTAGCTTCATTCAGGAATGGTGGTATGTGAATCCCAGAACAAAACCATATTCTTCTGGACTCCATGAACCCAGAAGTTTCAAAGGTAGGTTTTTTTTTCCTAGTCATCAGTGCTGGTGAAAAGCTTTTAATTGTTATGGTTCGAGTGTCAAGGGCAGTGACATGCAGGTTTCATCTTAGACATGAAGTACACGTATAATTCTGTGAGTGACATGCAGTAGGTGTGCTCCCAGTGTTAACAATTGTGCTGCTGTTTTGCTTTGTTCCTCAAAGCCCCTCAGCGTGTGTTGGCAGGCAGTGGCATCATATGCTATATCCACACTTCGTGATTTGCGAAGCCTTTCTCCCAGATTGCAATGGAATTCCTCATACACTTTATAAGGGGAAAGGGAGAAGGAGAAGGTGGTTTTTAATTTTGCTTTGCTATCTTTATGATAAATCTGGCATCTGATTTTTCCCGAAAGGTGTGTGTGAGAAGTCGTACAAGTTGTACAGAAAGCTTTGCTGAAAGCCGTGTGGCCCACCCAACGGTGATGAATGCATCCTGTGCAGCCGGTGCTGTGCACTGCTGCTCCAGCAGGAGCAGCCCTTCTCAGACCTCTTGATCTCAGGACCCCTCCACACTCAAAACAATTTAAAGAGCGCTTTGGTTTATGTGGATTACACCTCTTCATACTTACCGTATTCGAAATTAAAACAAATTTCTTAAATATTAATTCCTTTAAAAACAACAAAATACATTTCATGTTAATACAAGTATTTTAGAAAAAATCTAAAACGAAATCACATTTTAGTAAGAAGAGAGACATCGTTTTACATTTTTGCAAATCTCCCAGTGTTAAGAAACGTGTGGCTTGATAGAATATAGAAGGATTCTCACATCTGCTTATGGACTCCTTTTGTCACAATATCACATGTAGCCTGGAAAATTCTGCATACCTGTGTACTTGTGACAGAATGATGCAAATAACCTCTTACGAAAGCGTCTCAGGAACCCCTGGGGAGCCTTGGACCACCTTGAAAAAACCACTTTGTCAGATTATGACTTTGGAGCTCAGTTGCTGAGACTAAGCAATGGTCAGGGCTGAGATTCCTGAAGGCTATCTGAGTTTCCAAGGAATAGGAAATTAACTTCTTTGCCTAGAAACAGCCTTTCTTAACCCAATCCCATTGCTGCAGGGGGTAGAGGCTTTGCTTCTTAGGCATCCTTCCTCCTCCTCCCCCCTTCCTCCCTGAAATCTTAAAGGAGGCTAAACAAGGCCAGTATTAAGTGCTTCTAGTGATTGGGCCAAGCAAGTACTATACCTGGAGAGGAAAGGAAGGAAACCTAAGTAGGTGTGAGTTTGCTTAAGCCAAGGAGTTTATCTATCACTGTTACTTTTCTGCTTCCAAAATCTGGCAGAAAAGATAGATTCAAACCTTTTGAAAATGTTTGTTCAAACCTACAGAAAAATCCTGAAAGGGTTGAAAAGTAGGAAGAGTGTACGTACGAGGGAGGAAGGTGGCCTGTTGCTAAGATGTATGATTTAAAATTCTGTGATGCCTTCCTCCCCTCACAAAAAAAAAAAAAAAAGGTATACAAGAATTTACTTTTAAGGTAATCACACTGTGACATCATATATATACTTACGCCAGTGACATTGCAATGGATCAAAATAATTTTGGATCTCCTTCTAGAATTTCCCTGAAGCCTCAAACACATGTTTAAAAATACTATGATCTATTCCCTATCTCCCTCCATGAATAGACCAAGAGCTTCCGGAAGGTAAGGGCCATATTTATATTCTTAATAGCACCAGCAGCTACTGCTTTACTAGAAATTTAGTAAATTGGTATTAAAGGATGTTCCACGAGAAGTGGTCTCAAAGTGAACCATTCTATCCGAACGTCTCTAGATTCTGTGGCCTTTATTTAGTACCTGTTTTTTTGACGCTTAAAAAGACATTCGTAAAGAGTCCCTTTAAGCTGGTCGACCGCATCTTGTGCAGCCACGTAGAATGTCCTCAGATGGTGATCATTCAACCTGGCCTGTAAACGTATGCCTCCTGTTTTTTTGTTTGTTTTTGTTTATTTTTGGCTGCGTTGGGTCTTCGTTGCTGCACGGGCTTTCTCTAGTTGTGGGGAGCGGGTGCTACTCTTCACTGTGGTGGCTTGTTGCGGAGCACGGGCTGTAGAGCGCAGGCTCAGTAGTTGTGGCGCACGGGCTTAGTTGCTCCACGGCATGTGGGATCTTCCCAGACCAGGGCTCGAGCCTGTGTCCCCTGCATTGGTAGGCGGATTCTTAACCACTGCGCCACCAGGGAAGCCCTGCCTCCTGGTTTTTAAATTTTCATTTTTGCATCTTGTATATTTACAAGGATTTGTGTTGAGACTTTCAGAAATCCCCAACTTTTCCTCTAGTTTCAGGCTCCCCTCCTCCCAGGTCATCTTGTGTTCTCCGTATATGTTTCCACACCGTCTCCCAGTTCTCACATGAGCTGCTTTTCCGTTCATGGGAGCCTCTGCAGAAGGCTTGCCCAGGAAATGGCACTGTCACTACAACAAATTCACACTTGAATGGTAGTTTTTCTGTGCAGACTGTACTGTGGATGAGTTCATTTTCCACACATCATGGAAGTATGGTTGAATCCTAGTCTTAAAATCCAACCTCTTTTTCTAAGAACTCTGACTTTCCACACGCGTCTTCCTTCCATCACAGGTACTGCAGCTGGTTTCTCGTTCCCCTGCCCTTTAGCTCTTTGTGCTCCCCCACCCCACCCCCACCCCGCCCAAACGCCGTCTCTTATTGAGTTGTTGTGCTTATAGGCCTAGAGAATGTTAACACCATGCCGAGATGTGGAGGCTGGGAGTGGCCAAGCCTGCTAGCTAATGACCTGAACAGAGCAGCCAGGGGCCGCATGTGAGCTTCAGTAAACTGACAAGACTTCACACACTGGACCTCCAGAGTTACTCAGGTACAGTCAAAGGTGTGAATGTTTGTTGAATCCTACAACACTTTGTGTAGTGGAAGGTAGGGAACTGCTTTAGGTGCTCCTTTAGGTGCTTTATTTCTGGTGCTCCTCAGGTCTCTGTGGTGGTTTCCAAGCCTATCGCTGAGTTACATCTCACACAGCTCTCAAGCTAGAATCCAGACCGCTTTAGGAAGACCAGGCACAGGGACTTTACAGAGGCGTGTTCCGGTCTGACTGGACTGCTGTGGAATGGGGAGCCAGCAGCGGCTGTTAAATGTGAACCTGATTGGAAGGTGTATTTGGAAGGTTGTCTGTTCCCAAGAGCTAAGCAGACCTGCAAATTCTGTCTTTTACAACTGGTTTAGCAAAACTTGGAATGTCAGAAGAGAAGGCTGTGATAGGAGGCTAAGGAGGATGGGAACAGCCATGCAAGTTAATGGCTGCTTTAATCTTCTTGAGAAAGATCTTTAAAGGGAAGGGCCCAATAACCCTCCAAACCGACGGCACAGGACAGGAGAAATCAGCAGCTTAAAATTAAGTGCCTGCCCTTTCCCTCTCGGCTCTGTGTGTTCCCGCTGTGTGAAGGGAAAGCCTGCGGCTGCCCGAGCTGTCTCCTTGGTGGACTGAGCCTGCAGCCCAGCGGTCGCCACCAGCCCACTGTTCTCTCGGTGTTGCTCTGATCACTTCCGCTTTTGACCCTGCCTTTCGCCTCCCTGCCTCGTCCCTCCATTATTCCTTAAGACGCTGTACTCTTCCTCTTCTGCTCTTGTGGGTGTATACTGTGTACTCGATACACACCCCACACCCTAGTAAGATCTCCTGGAAGCAATTTCAGTGAGATGTTCATGATCCTTTTCAGCCTGCCCCCTCTGCACTTCAGTAGTAACAAGCTTAGTCCTTCCATCACCTGGATTTCCTTTAAAAAAGGAAGTATGTGGACGTTCCACCACATACTTCCAGAAGTGGCTGGAAACTCTGTTCCTTCAGGGAGGTGCACAGCTACGCAGAGAAGGGAGGTTTCCAGTCACTTTCTGTTGTCTGGAGAGCAGCCTTGAGCCCACACTAGACCAAGTCCATTAATACTGCTGAAAATGAGAAATGGTCTACTTGCTACCAGCTAGTCCAAGAGGTGGGGCTAAAATAAACCATAGAGCATCAGAGTGACTGCTTAAGACCCTTCAAAGGGCAATCAAAGAAACTAATGATAAAATCAGTTTATGAAAACTAGTGAGGATGTCCTCATGTTTCAAAGTATCAAAAATTTCAATCTTCCTGGCTAAGAGTTGGTAATTGTTGGAGGGAGGGATGGGTATATGGGGTTTGTTATACTCTAACTTTACAAATGTTTGAAATAGTCTATGATAAAAATATTCCATTTTCTTCTAATTTCTCAACCCTCTAAGGGCTATCAGCTAGGAATAAGCTCTATCACACAGAAGTTAGTTCAGCCAGACTAGAAATACGACTCCCCACACTGTTGCCTTTCACTCAGGGGGACCTTGTAAGCTCCCACTTTCCCCTTCGCTGAAGCATGGCAGAGCCTGCTGCCCCACTGCCAAGGAAGCCCACAGCTAATAATCTGGCCATGAGTCAGTCCCGGCTGCTAGTTCCGGCTTGCTGAAGAATACAGCCTACCCAGATGGCAACTCCTATCAGGCACTGGGACTCCTCAGCCATCAGGCATCATGAGAGATGTGAAGGGAGTCAACCCAGAGGCTCCTCGGGAAGCCCTTCGTTCCAAACGTGAGGAGCTAGATCTGCAGATAGTGGAACCTCATTGTTCTTGGTGTGGTGCTTTGCCAGGCTGATGTCTGTATCAGACACCCCACCGACTCACACCAGGCAGGTGCCCTGTGCCGCCAGGCACACAGGTGCCCTCCAGCTCCCCAAACTCAGCAAGTCGGAAATCCACAAACGTGAAAGTTGTCAAGCAAACTGAAGACAGAAGGAGGCCAGGGATGGGGGAGCAAGGGAACGGAGTGAGGTGGGAAGTGTTTATTGATAAATTTCAAAGGATACAGGCTTTGGTGGACGCTATGGTACTTGTTCTCAAGTGCACTAGACTGTTGTGTAGGGATGGTTTGACTGCCCCAAAAGAGAATACGCTGCCTGCAACTTTGCCTCAGGAAGTTAACTGGAAGAAAAGGTCTGATAATTTCCTAGAGCTCTGTGACACTGACTGGATTCTGCCACTGGCTGGTTGGCATCAGACCAGGAGTTACAGCTTCAGCTTGTGCTTTTCCAGCCGCTCCCTTTCTACAGGCATTAAAGCAAGGTGCGTTTGAACATGTGAATCACCCCCATCACCATCTTCTGTAAAGTTGCTTTGTGTCTCACTGAAGCCCCTGGCTGTGCCTTCCTAGGGCTGTGACACATCAGGCTCCCCTTTACCTCAGGGCACTTCCCATTTCGGAATTCATTCACCTCCTTTAGATCACAGGTTTGAGCGGTCTGCTCAGTGTCCAAAGGAGTCAGGCACTGAGCGCAGACAGAGTTCAGAAACCTAAGATTATAGAATATTTCACTCAGGGAAGAAGGTTCCCTGATGTTGCCCATGTTTTTGGCCTTGGCTGAGTAGGAACTTAAGAGCTAGTTGAGTGAGACACTTACTTTCCATACCCCATTTTGGCCAGTGTGGCCACTAAGTGATTCTTCTGTTGGTAACTGATAGAACTAAGATTAGAGTCTATGTCTCTTAGACTAAATAAAGCAGGTTATTCAAATAAAAGCGTCATCTTAGTATCACCCACTCTCTTTCCCTCCTTTATGTTAGAAAGTTGCTTCTACAAATGGGCTTCAGGAGGGAATGAAGAAAGGGCTAACCCTAGAAGTATTAACTCTCCAGGTCAGTGACCTAGCATTCAGTTTGGCCAGCTCTTTCTTTCTTTCTCAGGCACAGGATGCCTTAGTTGTATTCTCTTTCATCCCAGGGTCATCGCCTTCTTGATATCAAAGCAAAGGAGTTAGGCCGTGAAAGTTCTTTGTGAGTAAGCAAAGATTTGGCAGGATGCTCATCACTAGAAGAAAGTATGCTTAAAAAACACATAGTATGCTCTATTCAAAGCTCTGAGGGAAGACTCATTACTTGAAAGAGTGGAGACGAGCTGTCAGGTATAAAAGCAAGAAAACGGCTAACTTTTACGTGCAGTGACACACCCAGCGTGTGCAGGGAGACACTGATACAGCCTTAACGTGATTTGAGGGCATGGATCTAAATTATGCTGTTATCTGAAGACAGCACCCGAAGTTGCCATCTGCGGCTTTTGTTACTCATTCCCTCTATCTTGTAGGAGTTGTATCTACAAATATACTGACATGTATACAAGATGATTAGGAATGGTATTGCAGGGGGTCTCTTCTAAGGCCTTCCCAGATGATATGCACATGACTTGTTTACCTTCCCTGGTTCTCTCGTCCCATTTTCATTTGTGGGAAACATGAGGGGAAAAAAAAGATAATGGAGCCAGATTCCAGTGGCCTCCTTCTTACACTCATTTAGATAAACTGAAATGGGAGAATGTTTGCTATTAAAGACTCCATGATACTCTGGAATAACAGGAAGCCTTCTAAAGGACTGCTTTACTCAAATGGGGAAAGAAAAAAAAAACCAAAAACGTACACTGACTGAAGTTTCTGGGTCAGCCCTAAAAAAATCTCAACTGTCTGGTAGGTATCAAGAGGCTAATTTTTCCTGACAACTGAGTGTTTCTGGTCAAACACTTGACCTAACGTTGGATGTACTGGGCTTTTAAAGAAGCAACCATTTATCCATAAGGTCAAGGCTAATTAAAATTAGGACAAGCCCAGCAGTAGATGCGTTTAAACATGTGAATCACCCCCATCACCATCTTCTGTAAAGTTGCTTTGTGTTTAATTACATCCAACTCTGAATGATGGGTTATTCGTTTCCATCAGAAAAGAAAACAGTAATGTTGGTGCACAGGTTCCTAATTAAACTATTCTCCTTTCCTCTATTCTCTATCTTCATAAAGACATCCCATTGAATCTCCCAGTGATTAAAAACTACAGGTTGTTCTCCTAAGGAAGCAGTGCTAGTTAAAACAGGTCCCTCGAGGACATGTGGTTGAATTTTAACAATTTAAAAAATAACCTTTAAAACCTAACTAACTAACTAACTCCTAAAAAGTAAATAATAGTTTTTAAATAACTAAATTTTTAAAAAAATCAAGACTTTATTGGATAAATGTTACACAACATTCTTTAACATTTAGGTCTCAGCATAGTTTAGATGAGAAACAATTTTTGTCATTCAAGTCTACAAAATGAAATAGGCTTGTGAAGATTTGAAATACAGACAAAGGAAGCATGAAGCAAAGCTTAAATATTAAGCAACTAAAGCAGTGAAAGTGAAATAGCAACATGGTATGTCTAGATTTTAAATACCACCAAGTTTCATTTTTAAAAAAAATGAAAATCTGGTTTATAACACTGAGAATTGTCTTAAAAAATATTTAGATACTTACAACCTGATCTCTCCCAGTTCTTTTGCCTTTATATTACTTCTTGGTCATTTCCATCACTCTGCAATTAGAATTTTTGATTACACAAAATCTGCTATGACCTGGGAGTTATCTGGTTCTTGAAGTGAGCCTGAAAGGTACCTGCTGGGTTACATATCTGAAAGAACAAGAGGGACCCGAGCCTAAGCTCTGGGGCCAGAGAGCAGGGCGCCACTGAAGTGTGCATCATCTTCAGAATGCCCTGCTGCTACAATTCCTGAGCTGACTTTTTCAGACTTGATCAAATGTATAATGACTTCATGATCAATGATTTTCCGTAAAGACAATTTTAGAATGCAATCTAGACTTTTAGTTACTTACAGTGTAATTAGGATTTGCATTAACTTGCCAGAAGCAAGACTGCCTACCTTTTCTTGAGTTGTAGAACAAATCCTAGTCAGGTATAGTAAATATTCTAAAACTCTCCCAGAACTTTTTGTTAATCTTGAGTGTGGGGTTAATAAGTAATTCCAAACCTATACTGTAAGATTATGCAAAGCTTGAACACTTGAGCCAAATGCTTAAGTTATGTTGCTTCAAATGAATTTTCTGTTTTTTTCCTTTTTTTGTATTAAGTAATCAATATGGATTATCTTTCTGGTTTAAAAATCAAATCAGTATTGCCACTAAAAAACTTCAGGTTTATTAAAAGTACGGCACCGTCAAATATAAAATGCCTTAAAAATGTAGTACTAACAGGTCCATCTGGTTTTCTCGTTAATGTTTTTTTCTCCATTCATTAAAAAAGAAAAATTAAGGTTTTTCATAATATGTATTTTTCATAGACAAGAACATTACAGTCTCCATTAATAAGAATTCGTACTTTATGCATGAAAAGTTCACCATCTTTATGCATCTGTTCCTGCTGCTTGTTCCCCAGGGTCAAGTCCCATCTGACACCTGTGAGGATTTCTTGCACTTAGAAAGAGAGGCTCTCTGTGGAGAGAGGTCAACATCAAAATTCAGATATTATCACCTTTTCTGAACTAGTTCAGAAATCAGTAAGGATAGGGAGAATAGTACAAGCCTTTCCAGCTCAGCAGAATGACGAACTGGCTCTTAAGAGTGCATTTTCACTCCAAGATCAACACTAGCCTGATCCACTTTGAGTCAGAATTTGAAAGATAAGAATGTAGTTATGAAAATGTGCACAAAATATTAAATACTGGTGGCAAATAAATACATCTTAATATGTTCTAACAAGCAAATGTATACTTAAGATAATATAGCCCTGCTTTAACTAAAGATCCAAATTTTCTTAGTGGGTTGGGGACACTTTTTGCCATCCTTTTAGTAGGATGTGTTTGTTAGATAATCTTTTGTTTCCATTGGCATCCTGAAGGAAACATTGGCCTCGGCATTTGTGACTATTGCTGTTTCATTAGAAGAGCCATTTTAGAAATACCTTTGTTCATGTCTGAGCTGATTAACATAAACCTTGGAGAAAGCACAAAGTTTTAATATGAAAAATAATTCAGCATTTCTGTCATCATCACATGCCTTTCAGGCGTGTCCAAACTGTACTGAGAAGAACGTCATGTTCAAAAGAAGGTACTGTCAGTGATTCTTCACACATAAAATTCAAGAGAGTCCTTTGCGTATTTCACATCACTTTTCTCCTCATCTCGTGCATAATTTATTGCAATAGTTTTTTTTTATAAAATATTCCCCTAATACCTTTTCTTCGGTTTAATATAGCACAATTTGCAAGTGCCCCTTTATAGACTGTTGGTTTTAACCACTGCCTGCATATGTACTTCTTAGTGCAGCTTTAAAAATCTGAGTCTCCAATTTCACTCAGTCCCGATGCTCTGGTGTTCTCGGTCATTGTGGTACAGGTCCATGAAACCAGCAGCCTGCTAATGTCTTTGCGCTGAAATATAGTAAAGAAAAGGAAGAAAATGTAGTTAAGCACAAGTAATTATATGAGAAAAATGATGTCCCTGTTTAAATTAAGCCCTATACAGACTGTGGGATCACACCTGATTTTTTACTTTAAATCAGTTAAACCTGACCAGTGTAGGTTTTTTGAGAAAACAACAACTTACTGCCACTGTAAACCAGCAGAAGCATTCATGTTCTTTCTGAAGTATATCTGGCCAAATTCCAACACAAATAAAATGGTTTCCACCTTCACGTAGTCAATCTGCACTTGAGTGTATTTTTTTAAATACTTATTTATGAATATTTGCCTAATAAAGGGAATTTTAGCTTTGTTCTTTATGCTCCCATTTCACAAGTAAGTAACAATATAAAAGTTTGCAAGTCAGCTTCGCCGCTGTGGACTATGAGACACCAGGAGCCTTCCTCTAGCACAGGCTTAAGAAGCAAATTTATATACAAAACCAGACTATGGAAAAAACAGCTGCAGATGACACTGTCTACATATGTGCAAGAGCACAACAGAGGGGGGTGGAGGGTGCCTCCCCAGAGGTAGACACACACAGCACATCAGAAGGCATCAAGAGCACCATTTTGCTACTGGAAGAGAACTTAGGTACACTGGTTCCATTGACCGGTGTCCCTCGTTACAACAGCAAACCAAGTTATCAGCACCATACCTCCAACAAAAAGCCGGGCTCTGAGCAGAACATTTATAAAGGGCAAGGCTTACAGAAATTACTGCTAAGTAGCATGACCAGAATGCCCAACATTACCGACCTCCCTTTGCTATCAAGAAGTAGTAGAATCCCATTGAAATGCTCTACAATCCCTGGTTATGCCTCTCAAACCTGGGAGCCTAAGTACCAATAAGAGTTTGAATTCCATAAGAGGTGAGCCGTGGAAATAATAATGATTACTTTTGGTCAAATGTATTTTTAAACCAAAGATATGGTATCTTCAGTGGAATAACAACAGACAAAACAAAAATGCAAAAAGGAAAAAAGAAAAACCACCCCATTCTTCCCAATATTTGACTATGAAACACTCCAAAGTAGATGTATTTCTCATTCTTTGATAGAACTCTTGATCTTATATTAACTTCCCAGTGCTGCCATACTTCATTCACTTATTGGATCAAGGCCTATAAAATAAATTTCACAGGGCATTCTATCACATTTCTTCTCAAGCAATGAAAAATTGCTTCTAGCCATAAATACTGCACACATCAAAACAACAGCAGTCCCTGCTTACTAAAGCAAAAGAATCATTAACATGGTTTTAAAATTTGACATTGAGCTAAGAAAAGGTTTTATTTTCTAAAAATAAGATATATGATAATACTAATAAATTTAGACTCATGGAAATGTGCAAGTAAATATCCCCATTTTACAAACTGAAAGAGAAGAAAAGGTAAACAGCCAGTTCCATGTACAAGTCCATTTCCTTCTGCTTATGACTCTCAATATTTGGCTTCAACCTTAGTGAGGCCTATTCCAGTTGGCAGGAAAGCCAAAGATTGAAGCAGATCTTACTACTACTCCCGTGGGGGGTGCAGAAAATTGAAAATGCTGTTCCCTCAAGGGGTCACCAGGTAGCTACAACCCCTATACAGCTAAGAGCCCAAAATACCCC
Organism: Mesoplodon bidens; assembly: GCF_964165515.1. NCBI lineage: Eukaryota > Metazoa > Chordata > Mammalia > Artiodactyla > Ziphiidae > Mesoplodon > Mesoplodon bidens. The sequence goes on along the minus strand of NC_138160.1, from coordinate 171,223,086 downwards.
AGCCTTAATCTCTGATCCAAAATGTGCCATTCTGACCCGGTTTGCAAATTATAGCTCATACACAATGATACAGTCCAATTACAGCTCTTCACTGGCTTCAAACACCAGAGTTAAATAGCCTTAATTCAAGAAAGCAAAGCCAAGATCCTAAGTTCAAAAAGCAGCACAACAAAAATCCCTGAACCCTTCCTGCCATATAAGAGCCCCAAATAAGGATTCTGAGCATTATCTAAGGAGGTTTTAATAAAGGTACTTAAATAGATTACAACTACACCTCAGCATTATCTCTCGCCACCCTCTAAGTTTTGACTTGCCTTATGTAAATGACAATGGTTTTGAGGTTGGTTTAATTAAGAATATATATATATGTTCCTATACGGATATATATATATATATATTCTTAAGTAATGACTATCTGAGAAGTTAAAGTAATGAATATAAAAGTGACAAAGGAAGACTGAGATAGTGAAAAGATAAAGAAATCCACTAGCTGACTTTCCATGGAGACTCAGTTGCTACTTGACATAATTCTGCAGTCTGACACCCAACTTCTACCACCCTACGAGAAATTCCTCTGGATTTATGGAAGCTCTCAGGAGGCCGGCTCTACCTTTTTTTAAAAAAAAACACACAGCAGGTAATATTGACTGAAAGCTATTTTCACTCATGAAAACTATCACCAACATGAGGTACACCCAGCTACCAAGGTCAGTGAAAACAAAGGAAAAAGAACTAGTGCATTCTTTTACGTCTAGCCTAATCTACTTTGGGAATGGTAAGTGATGACATGATGCCCTCTTCACTTTGTGGCAGGGCTTAACACAGACAGACCTGCCCGTTTCACTGTTAACTTCAATGCTCCCAGTCTGAATCCACAGTGGTCTGTCAGACACTGTAAGGGAGCAGCAGCACTCGTCACTGTCTGATGTAATAGCTGCCATTTGTTGAGACCTATGGTAGAAAAAACCAAGTTAACAAAAATAGAGCATTTGAGTTCTTTTTCACCCATTTTACCAAAAAAAAAATTTAAAAATAAGACCAAAATTCAGGTGAATTTTTATAATGAATTTATTCTAGATAACTTGCTGGCTTCACACAATGTGAAGCTCTGGTACCAAAGGGAAAGACTTGAGGTGTGTACACACCAGTCTTGTCCAGGAGAGGGCACTCTCCAGCCCAAGTCAGTTGAGCTGCAAAATGCCTTAAGGCTCATGAAGATGTTGCCCTCCAATGCTAACTCACAATTTAATGCTCCTGACAAAAAATTTTTACTAGCCTAGTGATGGAGTAGTCCTGACCTTCTCAGTATTCAATAAGGGCCAAAGTTGTCATCCCTATCTGTATCATATCATTAATGAGCTCAGAGACACCGTTTTGAAGAATCACCAAAACTGCCTGAATGCCTTCCCTTTCTCCTTAATGCCAATGGCACCTGTGCATACTATTCAGCACCTGAACTTAGTGAGGTAACACCTACTTGAAATAAGTTTGACAAGGTACGCTTTCTCTTAGGCTTTCAGAACAGAGACTTCAAATACTAAGCAAATGAAGGATTACTATTTTAAGGCTTATTTCTTATTAACCTATTTGCTTGTTTCCTTACTTTCCCTACTTTAAGTACAGTATAAATAAGAAAAAACTCATGTATCATATCAGTGTAGCAACTCTGGTATCACTGATTTAGATAATGTCCAGTCCCTGTAATATTTTTTTAATGCTGAATCAGAAGCAGTAGCATATAATCAAAACCTTAAAAAAGGCTTTTCTGACACTGAAAAGGAGAAACTTTATACAGCTGATCTATAAAGAAACATGATTACTTCTGAATTTTAACTCAGAGGGGAACAATTTTCTTAAATGTGGTTTAATAATGAGGTTATTTACCCTTTTGTTCATGGGAAAACGTAAATATACTATTAGCTACAACGCAACAGCAGTCACACAAGAAAAACAGAAATATGAACGCACAAAGAATTTATCTTTTGAACCTCTCCCTCCGTGGGTAAAACTTAGGTTTCAACAATCATTCTAAAGAATCTCCTTTTCAATTCTAGGCAAGAGGAAAGTCAAATCAAAGAATGATCTTATTCCTGTGCATTTACCCCTCCAGTGCCCAGAAATGCCGTGTAAAATAGTAACATGCAAGACCCCAGTCCACAGAGCCTGGCCCGTGAGTCTCCTGTGCTCATGTTTAAGATGAGTATCCCGTCAATGCTTTTTAGGGTCTCAAGGTTTTTCTTTAGAAACTGACCACACTTGCAGGATCCATGAGGAAGTGCCAGGAAGCCCCAGCAGTGAGGCAGTAAATGGAAGGAGACCCTCATGAAAGGCAGAGATTTCATTGGAAATTACTTGTTTTGTCCTTGAAGAGAAAGCTTACATTCAACAATGGCAACTACTCCTGGGAGGCAGCAGAGATATAAAAGGGCAAATCAGAACGCGGTAAGAACTTTCAGTCTTCTTTGTAGAGTGCATGAAAGAGGGAAGTAGAGGTCACACTCTTAGAGCAAAGCCCAGAATTAAAAACTAAAGAATTAAGATTACTATCTTCCTGAACACTCAATATAAATTTTCTCTTAATACAATGTAGCGTGATGCAACATGAACAACCAGGAAAAGAATACATAGTGCCTCATTTTACAATAGACGTTCTGGTTTTCCAGCCCTAATGCTATGTTTCTAACCAGTTATTTCGTTAGGGTTTTAGACAAACTGCACATAGCTCTTCCCAGCATACCAGGATAAACACCAAGATGTGCCACTCCCAGCCGGATTCCCTGCTAAAAACTAAACGGTGTGGGGAAATCATACGTTTGTAATCAACAGCATCTCAAACATGAGCCATGGGTAGAAATGACTACCCTCTGGAAAATATGGCCACGACGCACACAGATCAAGGCCTTGGAATGTGAGGTATTTCCCTCCTAGAAATGGGAAACAATCTACTTAATCATACCAGTGGCAATAAAAGGGGATGTTCAAATTAATGTCCACTTTTTCACCATTTGGCAAGATATTAAAATAATAAAACACCAGGGTTCCAGGAAAACACAGTATCTGTACAAAAAAGCTAATTTACACTACTGACAAGCTGACAAGTCCAGCTCTGTGGTCCTAATACCTTTGGAAAGTCCTGAGAGGACGTCTACTCCACTGAGCCCCACCAGCTCAGATACTTCTCAGGCCTTTGAAAGGATCTGGGGTGTGCTGGGCTTTTCAGATGGTTACTGATCATTAGTACAAAAGTGTCTGAATCATAATTCCTTTTCCTCATTCAAGAGTTCAAATGTCAGTGGACTTCTCCCCTCACCATATTCCCCATGACCTCCAACCCAGTTGCCCTCCACAAATGCCTGTTGGGACTAGTCAGACCATGCCTACTTCTAGATATCTGTGGATGATCATCATACTATGATTATTGGAATTTTCAGGTAAGAATAACGTCGCTGTAACATTTTTAAAATTTATACTGCCTGTATGTTGAAGAAAGATACTATCAAAAGCTACCAGAATGAAATTTCTATGCCACATACAGAGAGCGCTAGTTGTGGTAATGACAGCAAGTATTTACGTAAGTCTTGTGCCAGGCACTTTATTGCTTTAAACATTTAAATTCTCACAATTACCTTCTGAAGAGGTACTATTTCTCTCCCCCATCTCACAGATCATGACACTGAGGTAACCTGCCTAGGATCACAGAGCTTGTAAGTGGCAGATCCAAGTCAGGCTTTGCCTAGGAAATCTGGCTCAAGAGCCTGTACTTTCAACCACGTGCCTGAAAAGTGAAAAAAAAAATGATCCTTTGCTCAATAAAAAGACTGATACCGAGCACTATTAGTGCAAAAATGTTAACGGACACTCCAACTCACCTGCATCACTGGCAAGTTACATTCTCATAAGTATTTCTATCATTTACACTGAACAGGATGATCCTCTCACAGTTCTATTGAAAGAAAAAAGTCTCCCCAGGCAAGCCAAAAAAAACCCTATTATACTTTACCTGGGGGGAAAAAACGTATTCCTTCCAGGACTTTTCAGTAGCTTTTAAGTGAATCTTTGTGCTGCAGAGAACTAAGTGAGGGATACTGAGGGTTACAAAATTATCTTAAATATTTAAAAAATAAAAAACAAGCTCTTGCTAAAACTTGATATGTGTTATAATTACAAGTTTTTTAGTTTACATGAAAAGGAAAAAGTGATTATAACACAGCCTTAACACTTTGGCTATGGGGTATCTGGTATTCCTTCTAGATAACCACACTGGATAGAAAAAATTATAAGGAGGTTTCTGGCACTAAGACTTCCAAGGCAGCAAAAGGTTAACTGTCACATTCTTATGATACAAGGAAAATTCCATATTTAAATAATGGCTGTGTTTTCAACTTATTTTTAACGAGAGCTTACAAATATCAGGAATTTAAAGAAGAAATATTTCATGCACTTTTAAACCAACTTTTAAGACAAGTAATTTTAGAACTGGCCAGTTTTCAACATCAAAGTTTTATGAAATTGTTTTACAAACCAAAGTGTCTAACGGAAGAAGGCCCACAGCTTAGACCATATACTACAGCCATGTAATTTATTCAGTTGAAAATGAGAATTTGACTCAGAAATTCACTATTATGATAAATCCTGGTAACATTTGAGTCTATTTTCTTCATTTCCTTTACATATCCCCACAATCAATCTTTAATTTATGCTAACATAGGAATCTATAAGAAAAAATTCAAGTTTGGCAATTAGTTTTTTCAGAGATTAATTAGATACATTAAAATTTGATTCTATCCATGATGGATTTTAAGGCAGGATACAAAAATTCAGTATTTCCTACCAAAGTGTAGTATACAAGATGATCTTAGAATTTTAATAAAATTATCTACATGTCAAGGCATATTTGTTTTCCACTGGTAGTACTGACATAAAAAGTGGAAAAACGGTACACATATGAAAATATGGTAAAGAGTGTGATGGTATGTAAATAATTAAAGTTTTGGAAACTAATTTAATTAACTCCATTACTAAAATCATTTAAATGGTTTCCATATTCACAAAATTGTTTTTGTCATTAGGAGGTGATGGTTTTAACTTAAAACCTACTGTTAAAGAGTATTTAATAGGTAAATGCCGTCATACTAATTGACCTAAAAATTTTACCAAGAGGTAGGGATAGTTGTTAAAAATAGGGGCACCATTAGCCCTATGCAGGACTGCAGGTTGATTAGGAAGGAAGGCTGGAAGCCACGCTGCCAGAACAATACCATCCAAACTTAAAAGATTTCTATCAAAAAACAAATTACAGATGGATGGTAGTGATGACTACACAACAACATGGATGTACTTAGTGCGACAGAACTGTACTTTAAAAAATGGTAAAAATGGTAAACTGTATGTTAGGTATATTTAATAATTTTTTAAATACCAAAAAAAAAACAACCCAGCAAATTACAATGCTCTATTAATATGAAGGAAAAAATGATTTCCACCTAAAGTCCCAAAGAAAGTAAACCGGAAAAAAACCCTGTTTGAGTCTATAAAGGTTAAATCTCTTACTTGAGTAAAGAATAAACAAAAGAGTTGAGCTGTTTCTCCTCTGATCTCAGTATCAACTATCCATGGTAAAAACACCAAGATATCCTGGAAAACTAAAAATATATAGATCACCTATATGACTTAAATTACTGAAGCTTTCATTTTTTTATTTCTATTCACTCTTTGTTGGATGGAGTACAGTAAATGTACACAAACTGTAAATACAGAATATTAAGAGCCTAGTAACTAAGTCAGAACCAGGTAAAGGTAATTAAGGCAGCTTAGCTGTTTTATTTCTCCAGGCTATTGGCACGGCACCAGCCTCCTGTTCTATTTCTGAATTCCCTCTATCAGGCATTTTAATTGTTTTAATAGCAACCATATTAATACAATTCCAAAGCACACTAAATTTGTCCCAACTTAGAAACAGGGTCTTCAGAATTCTCTCTGGCAACTTCCCTATTGGAGGCCATCACCGGATACAGAGCAAAACATTGTCCTGAATTTAAACATTACCAACTTTTCTAGACATTTGCCAATCTCTTCTCTGAGTACTACCAAATGTGAACCAGTGCAGCACAAGCTATAGAAAAATTCACAACTTAAAAGGAAAAATCTAATTTTAGATCCAAATTATAGGTTTCTTAAGGTATTTCCAATTCTCAATTCAGTTATTTTATATTAAAGAATGTGTATGTATATAAAAGAATATAAATGTGTATCTTCAACATAACCAATAGTAAGTACAACCTGCTCAAATAGGGGTGCAACTCTAATTTTAAATTAGAAATTCAGACCCGCTAAAGGAGATATTCATTTAGCTGATTTTAGTAAGTTCCATATCCTTTGCCTACAGTCCATCTTCATATCGATATTCCTGTCTGTTGTCCTTTCTACTTAGTACCAATCTAAAATTACTATTTATAGGTTTTCCCCATGAAAACCAAGTAGGGTCACACCATCTAGTTCTGTAAATAGGCTTCAGACTAGTGAATTCTACTTTCTTGGTCTCACTGATATCTCAGGTCTCTGGTTCCACATCTATAAAGAGTCCCTTCCAAACTTACAGAAGAGACCTTTTCTGGTCTATAAATTCTAGAAAACCGAAAGATAAAAACACTCTGATGCTTTACATTTCCAAAGATTTCTAGAAATAAAGACATCTTTTGCTTTCACAGCTCTTACTTCCCTTAGTTTCTCCCCCTTGCTAATCCTATTCTAACCACTTTTCTTAGACCACTAGAGATCTGGCCTAAGCCTAGTTTTCTCTCTGCAAGGGGAAAACAAATACCCATTTGGTTGTCTCCATATAAAGAGTTCAGTGTCTCCTTTTTTGTTGTTGTAAAAGAGAAATGTAAGAGAAAAATGGCTACAATTACCCAATTCAACTCTATCTCCATCTACAGTGGATACTGGACTAATATATCTTAGCTGCTTAAGAAATTCCTGTTTGAAAACAGTTTAGTATGCAGCTATTGGTTTAGTGTTTAGAACACAGAGTACATCTTAAAGATTACAGAAATTCTTTCAAACTTGTTTCCCTATTGAAACTTCAGATGAAATATGCCAGACTGCTGGTTTAAAACAGAGGGATTATTTGGCATAATAGGAGATCATGCACATTTGTGATTATGCTTCAACCTTTTCTTTAAAGGTATGGACTATATCAAATTAGGTGTTACTTTTATACTCATCATGATTTTATCTTTTTCTTTCTTCCTTTTCTCCATGGCTTCTGAAACAAATCAAATTTAGTTTATCCCACAAGAGCACATTTGCCCAAGCACTTAACTACATCAGCAGTATCCACTGTCAAAACCATTTCTATGTTAGGATAAAACTCACCTGGATCATTACTCAAAGCCTTAGAATTACATAACTTAGGTGACTCTTTGCTTTGCCTGGTTTAAATCTTCCTGAACCTTAGATTTCAAACTTTCAAAAGTGTCTGAATGAACAAATTCACTAATCTGAAACAAATACTCTGAAAATCTTTTAAGATACTTCCTTAAAACCCCTCAATCACACTATGAACTTCTTTCAACCTGTTATAATCAAAGAATTTTTAAAATACTATAATTATTTCTGTTTGCAGGAAAGAATATGTTCTATTCAAGTGAAACATTTTTTTAAATTGTGTGTTTATTATAATCAAAAAGCATTGACTGAGTTCCCCAGAAGAAATTCCACTTGCTTTTGCAGAAATCGGTACATTACCTTAAGGAAGCTGACCGAAGACTACTGATTTTCAACCTCCATTAATCTTTTCATAATTAATTCCATAGTAACTAAGATATTTCAAACTGCATTACTTAGAAATCCACAAGAAGTTGCTCTCTTTAAAAGTTCCAAGTTTCCAAAAGTGTCAAACTGACATTGTATCACATTTAAAAGCTAAGTTGGATGCCTAAAATATGAAAGCAACTTAAAAAATCTTGGGACAAACTTGCCTCCACAGGCAATCAATCAGATTTTTCACTAACAATACAAAGCTAAAAATGGAAAATAAGAAATCAAATCTTAGGGACAGATGGACCATGTAGAAAAATAGTGAGCTAAGTTACAAGCCCCAAAAGCAATGATACCTGAGGCAGAAGATCAAGCAGAAAAGAGATTGATTTTAATTACACAAATGTAAAAAAAGAAAAAGAAGAAAAAGCATGTGATGAAATATTAAAGCTAAAAACGAAATAATTAAAATCCATACACTTATGAGAAATTGGCTGAAGGAGGGTCTCAAGTCTAGAAGCATATCAGACCTCTATACTACAAAACCTCATTTTAAGAATATATTGATTAGTCACTTATTTGAATTTTATCATGCTCAGATTATATATTCCCTGATAGGGCAAATAGGAAAATAAGTGATTTTTTCATCTCCTCTATACACTATTACAAAGAATAATTTTCTACCATCTTGAAATTTTTCAAAGCTTTTTGAGAAACACACACAAATAATTTGGATTTAGTCGATTTTATTTACAGCTTGTTTTTTTTACATTTCAGAGCATTACACAATTACATTTTCTCATTTTCTGACCTGCAAACAGATACCTTAAATGGAAATATTTTTTAAAAATTATCAAACTAGGTACATCCAAAATGCAACAATTACATATATGACAATTAATTCACAAAGTGTAATTTACCACGACGTATCCTAAGAATTTAGGAAGAGCCAGTCAGGAGAAATCTGACCAAATTTAGCAATCACCTATTTACATATCCAAAGACAAACCTACCTAACCTCCCAAACCAGAAGTCTGAAAGTTTTTGTTAAGTCCCCACTGGACAAGAGAGAGAGAGATTGATTCAGACCTAGCCAGCCTTGACAGTCTTAATCCCAAATACTGGGCTATTTCCCCAGTGTGCAATTCAACAGCAAGTATCTCAGTTTGTCAAACATCTAACTATCAAACTCCCGTGCCATTATGCACATGGAAAGGTTAAGTGTTCATTAATTAAAAAACAAGTAGTCATTAAATATCCTCACTATTCCCCCTAGCTCACCAGCCCTTACTATGATTCCAGATATGCAACCTGTGTCACATAGTGACAGGCTATATTTGATACATGTATGTATCTATGCATACACACACACATATATTTTACATGTGTGTATATACGTATACACATACACACAGTACTAGGTACAAATGGCAATTAACAGTCCCTGCAAAAATTCATTTTCAGTTGAGGCTATGGCTCCTATGCCTTGGGGTGGTTTTAGACTGCAAAACTGAAAAATACTAAAATCTCACTTCCTTAAGACAAAATTTGATTGCTTGTTCAGTTTAAGCTTCTCAGTCTAAAAATGGCTGTAAGGTTAAGTATAAAAAAGCAGCCAACTGAGTGCAAGTTCTCTCTCCAATTTGGCCAACCTATCTCATAGAAGTTACCCCTAACTAGACTAGAAAATCTGTGGCGCCTTCCAAAGGTTCTTGCCTACCTTACTGTCCATGTTCACGTTTCAAACTGTGTCAACAGAGCCCGCACTTCAGGGGTCAGCTGTTTGGCAGCCTTAGCTGCCTCTGTGATAGCCTTGCGATACAGGCCCTTTCTCTTCTTATTAAAGCGTGACTGGAAGTTTTCTAAAAAGGGGGAGAGCTGTGAAAGAGCCAGGAAAGATGTTGTTGGAGACCCGAACCATGAAATACGGGCCTCCTGCCGGACTAAAAGGCCGTTATCTTTCCGGCTCACAGTTATAGTAAGAATACGGGCTGGCCACCAGGGGAAGCCATATATCTTGGCCCAAACAATGTCCCCTACACATACGGTCCTGCCATCTGGTGTGACGCACTTAGAGACGTTTTTGGAAAAGACTTTCATTTTCAAGGAATTACTGAGCTTTTTCTCTTCCTTTGAAGAGGAGGAAGTAGAGGATGTGGAAGGTGCATGCATACAGCCTGGAGGAAAATCAAAGCTTTCAGAAGAACTACACTCAGAGTTGGAGGATTTCAAATCATCTGTGCTATCAATGCTACACACTGAAGCACTGGAAGAGTCAGATTTCTTTTGATTTAGGGTCATGTAAACAGAGACATTGCTTTTGCTGCCCTTTTTGCCCAGTGTCTGTGGTTCATCCTGCTCACCAGGCACAAGCACTTCAGTTGTGTCCTGAACCTCACTGCTGGCCTCTTCAGGGCCTTTGGAGGGACTCTGATTTTCTGAAGGGGCCTCACCTGCTGAGCGGGTGGAGGTGCAGCGGGACTGGGGCTTTGGTGCCATCTTGCTGCTCCGCATTTTCTCCAGTCCTGTCTTCAGAGAAGAGTCATTTTCTTCATTCCTGTACCTCTGTGGTTTTAAACGAACCCGGGGTGGAAGGGAACCTGAGCTAGGATTCTGGTATCGACGTGTGAAGTGGACTTTTGAATGTGCATTTTTGGACGTAGAGGTTTCACTTTGCTTCTTCTGTGCCTTTTCTTTGGCAATTTTCAGCACTTCCCGAGCTTTTGCATGATCCATGTTCTTATTCTGGAGCACTTTTTTAGTACTTAACTGAGCTTTTGATGTATTTGCCTGAGCAGAAACTTTGACTACTCTGCCTCTGCTGTGAGCAATATTTGAAACCTTAACCACAGCATTTCTTTTCTGGCTTTCATTTTGGTTTTTCCCATCCACCTTATGGTCAGTTTTCAATTTTTTGTTCACAGTAGTTACACTTTCATTTCTCCGTTTTTTATCTTCATATTTAGAAGAGTCACTTGCACTACTACCTTTTCTCATTTCTTTTTTTTCAGCAACGACGGTGTTTTTACACTTGTCACACAAGACTTGCCTGGGTCGTAGTTTAATAGCATTCATTATTGAAGTAGGTTCTTCCCTGTACATTTTTCGTTTGGGTCGCTTAATTTTCCGAGGAGGTGGCTGAGGTATTGATTGGTTATATGTGTCCCTGATAAACAAAGGGGGAGGATAAGGTGCTCCTTCATGGAAGAGAGGTGGTGGTTTGGAAGTCCACAGGCTTTCGGCCAAGCTCAGCTCAGGAGGCGGGACAGGAGAAGGGTCTTCAGGAACAGCACCATTCACTTCACGCTTGACATCGGTCCCTTCTTGGAATGTATTATTTTGGAGCTGCATGGCTTCAGGTTTATCCTTATATTCCCTTTTGGGAAATACTGTCACAGGGATCCCATGGGGCCCAAACCTTTGAAAGAAATGAAAGGAGAGAAGAAGCCATTAAGTTAGTGTCTATAATTCAGTTTCTTGAAACACCACCTAATGTTTATTTATATGACCTTTCCTGAAAACTATTTCACTTTAAAAAACAAAACCAAAAACCTAAAGACAACCTCCCCGGGTCCCAAAGTCCTCCATTTTTGGGGGGCTTACATTTTAGGTCTACACTCAAAAAGAAATACTCAATAGTTGCTCTAAGCAATGCCGTAATAGCTGATGTTATTTAAAATAGATCTTTCCAGTCTTGAATCAGTAAGGATGTTCTATCAGATAGCTTAATAGTTAATATCATTTGATACAACGTTCACTCAACTATAGATAACGTGTCTAGTAAATGCAACTATAAATTTGTAACATACGTATCTTCCTCTGGTTATAACGGCTTTCAAAAGCTTCACAAAACAAATTCAGCCCTAACTACCTCAAAATATTGAATCAGTAAAATCCCAACTCAACTTTATTGTTTAAACACTATAAAGATTCAAAGGCATTTGCTTCTCTACTGTTCTACCCTAACTCTTAAGGCCTTCATCCAACCCAGCCACTCCCCCCCAAGAAAAAAACCTCAAAAATACTAGAAATTCAGATACTCAAATAGCCTCAAAAGCAGACAGGTATAAAGCTATAGCTTTCTAGCTTTTAAAAATCACATCATACATTAAGAAATATTTTCACATTGCAATCCAATAAAATGTTTATGCATGTATACATGCATGCACATAAATACACACACTTAAGCAAAAGTTTCATTAAATACTTGACCTTATATTATGTGACACATAATTATATTTTTTTCTACTCTGGTCTATTTTCATTTGTTTTGATGCTAGTCAGATGCATTAAATGGATTTCAAAACTCCCTTACAGGTCCAGACCCAGTTTGCAAAGCCCTGGTATAGAACACAAATCTCTACAATTATCAGTTTCTAATAAAACAGGGGTCAAATAACCTTGTTTCTCATGTAGACTTAGAAATAACTGGTTTAATCTGCCTGGGCTAAACATCAAGAACCCTTAAATCTAAACTTGCTATACTCAGATTCCTGCATATAAAAATAAAATCACACTACCAAATGATTTCATCATGTACATGCTAACATGCTAATTTTAGGCACTCACTGGGCCAAACAGTACTGAACACAATACAATTCTAACACCAATCCTCTAAAGCAGAGGTGATTAGAACCTAAGGACTGGCTTCAAGTAGTCAGGTAGAACCCCTGACATTATTAGATGCAAATGTTTTGTACAGATCTCTTTTTCTGGAGAATGAGTCTTGGTTCTCAGATTCTCGAAAATGTCTTTATGTCCCCAAAAAGGTACAGAATTCTTTGTTGGAAAGAAATCTTGAGATTAAGTTCTTAGGGCTGCAGATACACCTAAACTTGGGCAGGGATATAGGAAGAGCCAACACCAGGATATCTGGTTCCAACACCTAAATGGTTTTTTTCCTGAAGTCTTGTTAGCTTGGCTACCACAAACCAACAACTTTTATCAAATACAAACCACAAAGGAAGAGGAAAGCCTTTTTTACCTAGAGTGGGACAAGTTTGGGTCTGGGCTAATCCACAAAGGAAGAACACATTCCTCACTATATCAAACTTTGCAAAAAGTAGCTTTCAATTCAACTATACTTCAATTAAAAACAAACAAACAAACAAATAAATAAGCAGCTTTCTATTCTAGCATAGTATTTCATAACCAAGTGTTTGCTTCCTGACTACTTAACTGCAAGGCACTTTGAGCATCTGGCCTTAGCTTGCTTATATGGAGGTGCTCAACAACCACTTTTTCAAGGTGACAGGAAGACAGAGGTTATTCTTGTGTTTTAATCTAGAGCTACATAAAACAATATAACTTATGAGGTGAGACAACTATTTGTATTAACAATAAAATTTTCTAACTTGTATAAGAAGCCATCATTTTGCCCCATTACACTTTCACTTGTTTCCGTAACTGAGAGAACAAATTTCCTCCTTTTATTAGGAGTAACTAAACCTCTCTAAATTCAGTTTTTGCATATGTAAAAGGGAGTAACACTATTTCCTACCTTAGAGAATTCAGGGGAGGATTAATATGTCAACAAATATTAGCCATTTTTCTTGGCTAAACTTCATTTAATTTACTTCATTTAAGTAATATGATCTTACTTTCAACTAATAATTTACCAGAGTGAATCAGCTGTTCGTATACATACATCCCCATATCTCCTCCCTCTTGAGCCTCCCTCCCACCCTCCCTGTCCCACCCCTCCAGGGGGTCACAAAGCACCGAGCTGACCTCCCTGTGCTACGTGGCTGCTTCCCACTGTCTATTTCACAGCTGGTCGTGTGTGTATGTCGATGCTACTCTCCCTTCGCCCCAGCTTCCCCCTCCCCACCGTGTCCTCAAGCCCATTCTCTATGTCTACGTCTTTATGCCTGTCCTGCCCCTAGGTTCATCAGAACCATTTTTTTTTAAAGATTCCATATATATGTGTTAGCATACGGTATTTGTTTTTCTGACTTACTTCACTCTGTATGACAGACTCTAGGTAGAAAAATATTTTTAACTAATAATAAAACTTCCTCAAAGACCAGAAGGATAAATTATTGTAAGAGGAAAAGGGGAATCAGTGTCCTACTCCATCTTAGTAATCATTCTGTTACCCTTCCATGGACAACATTTAATACCATGGCCATGTTTTCAAACTGAGTGTGGAGAGGTTGGTTGCAAAATCAAATTTCATGGGTCACAGCTATGATTTAAATTAAAAAACAGTGTAAGTATATGTAACTGCAATGAATCTGTTTCATGTATATATGTATATACAGGGGTCTACAGATAAAATATATTTGTAACTATGCTCAAAAGTTTGAAAGCCACTGACTTATGAAACTATTACCTTAATAAGAATATAAAGTAGCAACAAAATTATGGTCTCCTAAAACCCCTAAAATCTAATTTCTCAAATATAGTCGGGGAAATCTGCAACACAACAACACTCGGTGGTGTTTGAAAATGGAGATTCTTAAGCCCTGCCCCAAGACTGAATGGTAAGACTCGCCTAGGGTGGAACCCAGGATCTAAATTTTTAGCAGGCATGTCTGCTTTAGCTTTTTCTAAGGTGAAGATATCTGTGTCCCATATGAATGCTCACCAAAGAGTGACCTCAGCAGAGGAAGATTTTAATGATCAGTGGAGATGTGGAAAGCTGACTAGTGTCCCTTGCTTGAGCTTTTCCTAAAAGAACTTTTTACAAATACTCCATGAGTTGAATAATAAGACTCAAACTATCTCTGCTCCTTCCCCTCCCCTTCTTTGTGAAGCAAGAGGGTATTTATTAATGTATTAGTGACTCATTCTAACCCTTACCCATTTACAATTTTTTGTACCCAAAAATTCTAAAGGAAAATTACTCAGGTATTATGGCTTAATTTAAAATAGCTTTTGGGGAAAACTAGGTAAAATATACAAGAGACCTCTCTGCACTATCTTTGCAAATTCCTGTGAATCTATAAAGTTTTAAAACTAGCTATCATCTTAATAATTTAGGAGTAATGAGTGTCAAAATTCTGAGGAGGGAGAATACTGAGGCTTACTAGTTATTTTGTGTCAAAGCAAGAGAAAATCACTGTGAAAAAGAATCTTCAGCTAATGTAAATGGAAAACAAATGCTCAGAAAAAAAGTTCAGGCGTGTTAGTTGAGACAGGCCCCAGTGTTCTTTCTGGACCAAAGCTCCCTCCACTAAATATATCAAGGAAAGACAAAAAGAAAGCTTTCCCTCTCTTAATTCTTTTCTCTTAAAGAAGCTACAGTAGGAAAAAATTACATGCAACTAACTCATTTTAAAAAATATCTAGATGTATTTCATTTCAAGCAGATGTTTTCAGAAACTCCCTCCCTCCTTAAATTAGCAACAGGTTCAATCATAAAGGAGGGAAAACTGTGAAGCAAGCTTATCCTGGTTCACATTGCATCTGCAAGATTGGTTATTATGGCAGAGTTTAATCTCAAGACAAATGAAATTAGTTCAATAGTCAGCTACACGCAATAGAAAATTTTACAAAATAAAATGTATATCTATGCCTCAAAAAATTAAAAATACAAGCCAGCACATCCACTTCTGGGTATACAGCCAAAATAATTGAGAAAAAAGGATCTCAAAGAGATATATGCACACCCATGTACATAGTAGCACTCACCATAGCTAAAAGGTAGAAACAGCCCAAATGCCTCTTAACAGACAAACTGATAAACAAAATGTGGTACATACATACAATGCAACATTATTCAGCCTTCAAAAAGAAATCCTGTCACATGCTACAACATGTATGAACCTTGAAAACATTACGCTAAGTGAAATAAGTCCATCACAAAAAGATAGTGTATGATTCCATTTATATAAGATATCTGAAGTAGTCAAATTTATAGAAAGAAAAAGTAGAATGGTTGCCAGGGACTTGGGGGAGGGAAAAATCAGGACTTGTTTAAGGGGTATAGAGTTTTAGTTTTGCAAGATAAAAAGTTCTGGATGGGCATCCCTGGTGGCACAGTGGTTGAGAATCTGCCTGCTAATGCAGGGGACACGGGTTCAAGCCCTGGTCTGGGAGGATCCCACATGCCGCGGAGCAACTAGGCCCGTAAGCCACAACTACTGAGCCTGAGCTCCACAACAAGAGAGGCCGCGATAGTGAGAGGCCCGCACACCGCGATGAAGAGTGGCCCCCGCTTGCCACAACTAGAGAAAGCCCTCACACAGAAAGGAAGACCCAACACAGCAAAAATAATAAATTAATAAACTCCTACCCCCAACATCAAAAAAAAAAATCTCCATCAGGCAGGACAATCACATACTTTGCTAAATAGCTTTGGCTGGGTCTGTAACTAACCAACAACATCCCTTTAAAAAAAAAAAAAAAAAGTTCTGGAGATCTGCTTCACAACAATGAGAATGTACTTAACACTGCTGAACTGTATACACTTAAAAATTATTAAAATGGGGGCTTCCCTGGTGGCGCAGTGGTTGAGAGTCTGCCTGCCAATGCAGGGGACACGGGTTCGTGCCCTGGTCCGGGAAGATCCCACATGCCGTGGAGCGGCTGGGCCCGTGAGCCATGGCCGCTGAGCCTGCACGTCCGGAGCCTGTGCTCCGCAACGGGAGAAGCCACAACAGTGAGAGGCTCACGTACCGCAAAAAAAAAAAAAAAGATTAAAATGGTATATTTTATGTGTTTTTTACCACAATTAAAAAATGTTTTTAATTGTCTATCTACCTAATGAAGAGGGGTAAGTTTGACGAGAAGCAGTATATTTCCATGGTAGTAAAGGAATTATTAGTCCAGGGGAAATAGTAATTACACTGGAGAATAACAGGACAACACCCTGACCTGAGGAAGGACTCAAGTGAACATTCACCAGTGAGGGCACATGAAGGTCACATGCCCACAGATGTGGTGCCCTGAGCACACAACATTGTGTGTATAACCTGAGCCTCTCCTAAGCAAGTATCAGACAACCCTAAATTGAGAAACAGTCCCCATTACATATATTCTATATTATATTGCAACTAAATGCAATACATGATCTTTTACTGGACGAAAAAAGTTTTAAAGGACATTTTTGAGAAAATTGACAGAGTAATGAAATATGGGCTACAAAACAGATAAAATTTCTCTTATCAATGTTTCCTGAATTTGAAGACTATATTGTGGTTATGTACGAGAATATCTTTGATCCTGGGAAATAAATACTCAAGTATTAAGGGGTGAGGAGAATGATGTATGCAACCTACTCTCAAATAGTTCAAGTGAAAAACATGTTTATATAAAGAATGATAAAGCAAATGTGACAAAATGTTAAAAATCAGTGCATCTAGATAAAGAGTGAGTTCTCTGCTTTGAAATTATTTCATAATAAAGTTTAAAAATTATTTTAAAAAGTATAATCTTAAATTTAATTTACACCTCAGTTCCACCAAAACTTTCAAGAAGGGACTTCTCTGGTTGTCCAGTGGTTAAGACTCCGGGTGTCTACTGCAGGGAGCACAGGTTTGATCCCTGGTTGGGGAACTAAGATCCCACATGCTGTGGCATGGCCAAGAAAAAAAAAACTTTCAAGCAAAGAAAGTATATAAAAAAAGATTTGTTCTACTTAAGCATAAATGCCAGCAAACTCACCTGAAGTACCACTAAGCACAAAATCTATTCAAATACAAGTATGCTAATTAGTCATATAGTATAAAACTAGGTCCCAACCCTAGGACCTAACTGTAGTAGTAGGTGAGACCAGTCACTGCCAAAAGAGGCTATAGACTAGAGGGAAAGAAATCACTGAGGATTAGTGATTAGGCAATGAGCTTTGCAGGAAACTGACTACACCTGGAAGGGTCCAAGCATATTAAGAGCAAAACGGTAGAGGCAGAGAGTGGTTGCCCACTTCTGAATGTTGGTAACCAACTTAAGTTAGTTTAAAAAAGTGAAACACTGAGCAGGTGCAGAAAAGCCAACAGGTGAAAAGATGCAGCATAGGAATTACCAGTCAGCAAACAGCCCCCCTCCATAGGAGACAGGTAAGGATTCAGAGGCTTAAACAAGCAATAAAATACAGATAACCATCTGGTGGAAAAAGAGGGCATGTTGGTGAGTGTATAAGGGAGGGGTAGGTAAGAGTGTGATGGATGAAGAATACTAGTCTCAAAAATAAATAAATAAATAAATAAAAATGGTTCTGAAGAACCTAGGGACAGGACAGGAATAGAGACGGACTTGAGGACACGGGGAGGGGGAAGGGTAAGCTGGGACGAAGTGAGAGAGTGGCTTGGACATATACACACTACCAAATATAAAATAGATAGCTAGTGGGAAGCAGCCACATAGCACAGGGAGATCAGCTCGGTGCTTTGTGACCACCTAGAGGGGTGGGAAAGGGAGGGTGGGAGGGAGACGCAAGAGGGAGGAGATATGGGGACATATGTATATGTATAGCTGATTCACTTTGTTATAAAGCAGAAACTAACACACCATTGTAAAGCAATTATACTCCAATAAAGATGTTAAAAAAAAATTACTAGTCTCTTAAAAAGACAAGACCAGTGAAGGCTTCTGATTAAATATAGCGATGAGACCAAAAGTGTACATCACTTCGTTAAAAAGTTTAGCTACTAGTCTGTTCCCACCATTTAATAAGTACAAAGAACACAAAAACATCTTCCTTTCCCTAACTTTGAAGTATGTCATTCTCAAATGTGAGCCCTTCTCAATTATGGGTTTTTTTTTTAATATTTATTTATTTGGATGCATCGGGTCTTAGTTGTGGCTTGTGGGATCTCTCGTTGCGGCACAAGGGCTTCTAATTGTGGCGTGACCAGCAGGCTCTAGAGTGTTCGTGTGTGGGCTTAGTTGCTCTGCGGCATGTGGGATCTCAGTTCCCCGACCAGAGATAGAACCCTAGTCCCCTCCATTGGAAGTTGGATTCTTAACCAGTGGACCACCAGGGAAGTCCCTCAATTATGTTTTAGAAGCATGTAAGAAGCAGAGACTGTAAGGACTAAATTGCCCTAATGAGACTATAACTTTCTCGTCGTGACAAAGCCCAAAATTTCCTCATAAGCCATCTGCCCCCAAAGGGTATTGGGAAGAAAAGATTGAGACACATCCCCTACCATCCATCACAAAACTCCTAGTTATCTCATTCCCTCCTAAAATATAAATGTCACCCTTCCTTATTAAAAGGGGAAAGTTATACTTCACCAGTATTACCTGACTTTTTCAAGGTATTCTGAAGATGCAGATTCTACTGTAGGCCACAATTCATTTAGGTTGGGTGGCTATTCAAGCAAACCCATTGAAGTGACAATAATAGCTGCTGTCACCTTCGTGCTGCCACTTAGTAGCTACTTCATACAAGTATTATTAGTTAACAACTATATAGCACTTACTATGTGCCAGGCACTATTCTAAATATGTACTTATTTGCATCAGATGATTTAATCATCACAATTTGTAGCTGATGAAACTAAAGCACACAGAGTGTAATGGCCTTCCCAAGATCACACAGCTAGTGAGCAGCAGAACCAAGACATGAACCCAGGCAGTCGGCCCAAAGTCAGGTTCTTAACCACTACTACTACTATTACTGTTTCCCCTCACTTCAAGTCACTTAACGCCCCTCCCTCCACCTCCACGCCCCACCGAGGAAGTGGAGGAGCTGACAGGTACACATACTCTCTTCTGAACCCCATGGAGGTGAACAGGCTTCAGAATTCAGAATTTTCCCAGTTTTCAAAGATAATAAGCACCCTATGATCAAGCATGTTACTATTTCAGCAGTAAAGTGAAATGAAAGAACATTCACACTAAATGGGATAAATACAATATGCTCACATAATTTCAGCCAGGTTAGGGTCTGCCACCAAAAAATTAACAGGACGTTCAGTTTTCAGAGCTTTCTGGATATCGGAATTGTGGTTAAGTAACTTGACAGAATTGTCAAGATTAATTAAGAATATACATAATTGCTTACCATACAGCCTAGTACACAGTAAGTAGGCATGATACATGGTAACTATTATTAGAGTAAAATTAAAACATACTCAATTTCGTTAACTAAGTGAATGGATGGTGTTTTTAATTAAAAGCCCCAAGTATTACAAGGGCAATCTGCAGGGACTGTGGGTACCCAAATGGGCGAGGAGGGAGGGAGGATGACTTTATCAACATACAAACAAAACATCCACCAATTATGAACAAGAATGCCAGGAAGTATCTTTCAAAATTAACTGAGGGTGGGCTGCATAAAAGTCTTAAAAGAATATCTCTGTAACCGTAAGAATTTACTCAATCTTTTAAAAAGTCTATGCAATCCCCTTTTATAAATATAGCTTTGCTTTTGGAGGGAGGGAAAAAAGAAGTTAAACCCGAATTAATTCAGATTTTAAGCTCCCACTCACGTACCTTCAAACAATCCTCTAAAAACAACTTACCTGGATATTTTGGAAATAAAGATGGAAACAACTACAGAGAAAACACTGACGCTTCAGCCTTTATAAAAGCAAAAATAGTCACAACATCTGTATGGTACTCATATTATTTAACTCCCTAACAGTAAATTCTTCTTTTAAAATAACCATCCAAGAAAATGATAATGACCACAAAGTGGCAAAATACTTTTAAGAGCAGACAGATCTCGACTTCACTTTTGTACAACATCACTTACAGAAAGATACTGGACATTTTCCCAAGAAAATGAACACTGATATAAAAGAATCTTTTAAATTATTAGAATAAATACTCATCACAGCTTTCAAACACTTGAAAAGAATTCCCTTGGTCCTGGCCCTAAGACACCAATAAGCAGTTTTAAGTTCTCTATGTTTCCATTATGATTTCTATGTACTTTTCATATTTCTTTTGTATTATGTCCAATAGAGTCTACCACACAGAGGTCTAAGTGATTTCTCAACAGATGGACTTTTTCTAAAAGGCAAATTATTCGATTTATTTCACTATTTCTATTTTACCAAAAACAGGTTGTCCAACAACTTACTATATGTTAGTCTTTAAATTATTTTCCAATTCAATCATCCAGCACTTAATGCTGATCTCGTGCTCAACAAGATTCAAATCTGACATTTTGTGATTCCTCCCATGATGAAGTGGACTCCACTGTTGCCAGGGCCAGGCCAACCAAGGCAAAACATTTAAGACCTAGGACCATATATGAAGAAGAAACCCCATTTTCAAAAATGCCTGAAGAATTCACTAAATTGAACTGAAGAGCAATTCTTATTTTAAAACCAAGCAGCTATTCCTGGTTGAGTGAGGAATAGAGCGCTCTGCCATTTCTACCTACCAGGGTAATTCCCCACCAAAATCATAAGCTACGTGGTAATGGCAAAATACAGAAATGTATTAGAACAGGGTTGTTTTCAAACCTTAGAGAATTGTATATCATTCAGAAAAGCATCTTCAATTTCTCAGTGCTTTCCTCTTCAAATCACAAAATGTAACTCTCACAAACTGCTGTGACTCCCAGCTGTTCATCTTATTCCATAGGCAAAAAGGCATCTCGATACACCTACTAATATCTACCACTTATAGTTTTAGGCAATTTAATCTCTCTGAGCCTTCCTGTCTTTATCTGTGAAATGGGTATTAATAGAATTTACTTCATTCGATTTTCTAGAGTAAAATGAAACAATGTACACAAAGTGCACAGTGCCTAAAACAGGAGTGGGAAATACATAGTAGGTATTATTAGTTACAAAGTAAAACTTGGCAACCTTCCTAGATGATGGGAATAGGCAGAAAAGTGAAGTCAAATACTATGGAAGGTATGTGTTTTAAAAAGCTAAAAAAACATTATTCTGTTTTAAGGCCACTTGGTACAAAGGGAGAGAGACAAAAATTATGGACTACTTAAATTTCTAGTGGGCAGCTGGATTTAAGAAACAATTTGCAAGTCTAATTACCAGTTCTACAAAAAGTATCTGGATCTGCCACCCAAGTGGCCCATCCCCATATGTACTGTTTACTTTACAATTACATTCCAATCAAATTACCCAATAACTTAAAAAACGGGTTTAATGGGCTTCCCTGGTGGCGCAGTGGTTGAGAGTCCGCCTGCCAATGCAGGGGACGCGGGTTCGTGCCCCGGTCGGGGAAGATCCCACATGCCGCGGAGCGGCTGGGCCCGTGAGCCATGGCCACTGAGCCAGGCCACAACAGTGACAGGCCCGAGTACTGCAAAAAACAAACAGGTTTAACAAATTTACGGTCCCACTATTTTGGCAAAACTATCCCCTAAAAGTCAGTTATCTCCAAATATGCTCTAAGAATCATCTGCATCGGAATCACCTTGTTAAAAACAAACTGGTGGGGGCTTCCCTGGTGGCGCAGTGGTTGAGAGTCTGCCTGCTAATGCAGGGGACACGGGTTCGAGCCCTGGTCTGGGAGGATCCCACATGCCATGGAGCAACAAGGCCCGTGAGCCACAACTACTGAGCCTGGGCGTCTGGAGCCTGTGCTCCGCAACGGAAGAGGCCGCAATGGTGAAAGGCCCACGCACCGCAATGAAGAGTGGCCCCCACTTGCCACAACTAGAGAAAGCCCTCCCACAGAAACGAAGACCCAACACAGCAAAAATAAATTAATTAAAAACAAGAATACCAATGCCCCCCCCAAAAAAAACTGGTGGAGTGGAGCTCAGAAATCTTAAGCACATTTGTTTTGAGAACAACTGCCCAAAAGATTTTTAGCCAAAACATTCTATATTAAATCCACCCAGAGTATAACTTAACCTCCACTTTCCTGCAAGATCTGCCACGAAAGCAAGCTCTGTTCTGCTGGTGTGCCTGAATTAATTTGGGAATTAAGGTAGAACAGGATGAATAAATATCAAGAAATAAGGATGCACTTCAGAGGCACAAATAACTACTAAGAACATCTTTCATTTTTAATCAATGTGAAATTAACTCAGCCATAACAGAGAAGATGAACACATAATACACAAATTCTTTAATGGCCCCCACAGAAAAACTGATCTTAGGAAGATTAAACCTAGTTTCATCAGCTTTGCTTTAAAACAGTACACTGTGAAGTATGGTCTTATTTACACATAAAAGGCTGAAAATTAACCTCATTAGAGACCCAACTCCAATAAAACATGCCTGGCATAATTTGTTTGTAACACATCTACTTACCTAGTTCATGAAATTTATTTAATACTGTGATGTTACACAGATTCTTTACATTCAAACTAGACTTTTAATGTCCAACAACTAATCATTTCCAAAAAAAATAAATCACTGCAGTCCAACAAGTGATCAACAGCTCACTCTCAATACTGTATATACAAGTACAGCAGTAGGTGTCCTAAAGCTGCCTGGGTCAGAAGGTGATTAGCACTTGTCTCAGTGCTATTTCACTGTGGAAACCTTTTATCAACACCTTGGGGTATAAGCAGAATAATCATCAAAAAATATTAAAAGTGTTTTAAATAGGTACAACTCAACACAATCATTCAAGCATACTACTTGAGGGCCTAAATTCTCAACCTGGACACTTAGTATAAGCTACTCATACCACTACTCACTGCTTCACCAGAATGGCTGTATATTTTTCCCACCAAAAGTAGGGCTATTGCACCATACGTTTCATGATCTCTGTAAAGAAAAAAAATCATTGTCTTGGTTTATATTTCCTTAAAAAACAAGTAAATCTACAACTTGTCTTAAGAACTTAGTGAAATCTGAAGATTTCTAAAGAAATCACCTCAATTCTTTTTAATGCAACCCGCATGCACACACAGAAAAGGCAGTATTTGTGAAAGATCAATTCTGAAATACAACCAGCTACAACATTTAATAAGCATGTACCACAAAATTAAAATGCACAAGGGTTTTTAAGCATAAGCATTTACTTCATGATCCCTTAATTCGTATCACGTACCAAAAAAATGGAATCAGAAAGGTTTTTCAGGATTTCAAAGCAGCTTTATAACTTTAAAGATGTGGAGAACAGTAACAAACAGTTTAAATGATCCCTCTTGTAGGAAGAAACCACAGGTCCCATTAAATATGTCCCTTCAAGAATAGATTGAGAAGACTGAGAAACTACCATTTCAGAGGACTGGGCTGAAGGCTGGTTAAATTTTTCTACGTTTGGAATTACTTAAGTTGGAGGTGTGTTTAAGGGATAGGCCTAGAAGTTTGCAGGCAGGCAAGAGATATTGTATCATTTCTACTGACCCAAAACAAGGCCCTTAGGGGACTACAGTTGTCCCTTCTGTTTGCTCTTGAGGGAAAAGGCCTATTTTTAAAACGTTATGGAAATGCATCCAAGGGGATGCAATCGGAAAAAAATCCAGAATGTGGAAAATTCTACCAAAAAAAGTCTATGGATTAACAAATCAACTGCAAGGAAATAAAAGTAATGGCAGGAGAACTACAGATGAAAAACTTAGGAAACTTCTCAACCAATTGCAATGTATAAACTTTACTTGATTTCTAATTTGAACAAAACTTAGATGTTAATTTTGAGACACTGTACATGATGATGTAGATGAATTGTTGCTATTAATTTCGGTGTAACAACAGTAGTACAATTAAATTTTTAAAGTTCTTATCATTTTACAGATCTCTACTGAAATACTTATGGTAAAATTATATGTTTAGGATTTGCTTCAAAATAATCCATTGGAGGTGGGCATATGATGAAACACATTTGGCTAACAGCTGATAAATGTCGCAGCAAGGGACATTCATTTACCATAATATATAATACATGGATGTTCATTTACCATAAGAAAATTAAACAAATATGATACAACCACTGATTATTCTGTCTAAAATAAGACAGTTTAGCAACCTGAAGGAATGCTTATTATATAATGCTAAATGAAGAAACAAATGTACCTATGTCAAAATTTCAAAAAAGGTTAAGGAAGAAAAGAGAATAGGAAGACCAAACTGAATTTGTGAGTTAGTTGATTATCTACTTTATCTACTAGTATTAGACTACTGTCATTAGACATTGCTAATGAATTCAGGAGTAGGCAGGTAATTTAAACTACCTAAGAGGGCTGCGTATAAAACTATAGTGGAGAGGCCTAGAATAAGCTAGAGAACGCATACCTCAACTTAAAGGCATTCAAATAAATACTCCACTATATAAAATCCATTTTTAACCAGATATTCAAATATCCTCATTTTTAGGGTGACCAAGTCATTTATTTGCCAAAGCAAGCTACTTTGAATAAAGAAAGGAGGAGGTAAGAATCAAACCAGGATGGTACAGGAAAACCAGACCACCTGGTCACCCTATTCACTTTATCTATATAAACTGAGGCATTAAGTTTGTTTGTTTGTGTTTAAAGTGAACTGCCTAAACTCAAAATGAATTAGCTTCATACACACTAGAGACTGAAGCCCAGCGAGGCACAGAGATTTGCTCAAAGTCATGGTGTTAATTGAAGAGGCAGGTACTAGAAGTCAGCACCCAGTACCCTGACACTGTCCAGATCAATCTACTATTTAGTACCATTTTCTTCTCTTTAGGTTTTGGTTTTTTTTAATTACATGTGTCCTGCTCCTTTTTTCCACAAAAAGAGTCTCTTCAAAATGTGTTCTTCAATCAAATAATTCTAAAAATAAGGCAAAAAAATAATACAATTAACAGGAAGGTGAAGAATGTCCAACAAATGCTTACAAAAGCAGACTCTTGATCAATCCACATGTATATGAACTCCTGTACTCTAAGATCAAACACTTTTTCTACATGCTGGACAACCCTAAGACATTTCTGTATCGTGCATGTCAGAATAAAAAAATAAAAGCAATAACTGGACCCTTGGAAGACCGGAGAAAAGCACACATACATTGATGCCCCTAGTAGCCTCCCAAATGTTAATTCTTTCCTGATGATCTCACTGAAGAGGCAAGAACCAAGACCTCAGAGCCTACTACATTCCCAGTAGACAGCTAAGGAAATGGGGAGTCTCCAGAGCAGCTTCTATGGCTATGAGCTGACTAAAGAATCTCTTTGCCTCCAACACCCATACACAACCTCTGATTATCCCATATAGCTATTAACATCAAGATAAGCACTATATTTCAGAAATATGCAATTCTTTACTTACTGCTTAACAGGAAATCTGCCAGCCCAACTACCTTCCTAATATGAAATTAGAAAAAGCACAGACTTTAGAATCAGATCAACCTACATTTGAGCCCTTACTTTGCCATTTACAAGCTAGCCAAATTGAAGGAACTTCAATTTCCTCCTATATAAATGAAAAATACCACCAGAGTTATGGAGGTTAAAGCATGTGGTACAAAGCCTGGTGCTTAACAGGCACTCAATAGGAAGCTCTTGCTTTAATTTTTATTTTATATTGGAGTATAGTTGATATACAATATTGTGTTAGTTTCAGGTGTACAGCAAAGTGATTTAGTTATACATATACATATGTCTATTCTTTTTCATATTCATCTCCCATAAGAGGAAGCTCTCGTTATTTCTACCTAATGGTTTCATTCAATGGCCAATTCAAATAGGATACAAACTTTTTTTTTTTTTTTTTGGCTGTGCCGCCTTGCGGGGTCTTAGTTCCCCAACCAGGGATGGAACCTGGGTCCGGGCAGAGAGTACTGAGTGCTAACCACTGGACCGCCAGGGAATTCCTGATACAAACTATTTTTAAAGCAACTGATGACTACAGTCACGGTCTTGGTGAAGTCTGTAAAGAGTTATCTCCTGGATCATCGGTTAACCCCAAAACTGTGCATGAAAGTATGCAATCAACGTAAGCACAGATTACAAAACATATTGGCAGATATATTTTTCCAAATTATATTAAATTATGAAAAAAAAGATACTCAACTAGTCAATCACTGGTCCAATAATAATTCCTTGAAGTGCTAAATTTTAAAAACACTGCTTTATTTCCTCACCACTTCCACAATGTGTGTGACTCCCATATAAGCTTCTAGAAGGCACAGACTGTCTCATACATATAATATTCAGAATAGCTAGGAGGGTGCCTTATACAGATGTGGTCAATAAATATTTGTTGAATGAAAAGTTGATATGGTTCCCTTAATGGCGTTTTAAAAAATACTTTAATGACAGGATCCTTTCACTTCAAAACATTAAATTGTAAAAGGTTCATAATAAGAGTAGCACCCCCAACAAAAGAAGCTGCTGTTTATAAGCACTGTAGGTAAAACAGACCAAAACTCAAAAAACGAATGGCTCTCCCTATGAAAGAAAATTTTAAAAAACAAAACACCAAGACAATGAGCACCTCAAAACAGGACAGCACTGTCCATTCCATTTCCAGAAACAACTTACCTTTTTGCACCTTCCTTTTGCAGATTTGAAATCCAGATTCTCACACAATCACTGGCCTTCGCTTCTGTTTGATTCAATAGCATACACACTACTGAACATACACATTCTGTCTCTTGCTATTATTAAATACATCAGTACTGGTCTTATTCTGCTTTCTAATTCCGAAAACAAAAGTGCAAAAGTCCTAACCCAAAATTCTTTAAAAAAAAAAAAACTAATTAAAAAAAATTTTTTGAGATTTAACAATGTTTGAAGTAACTGTAAAGGCTCCCATCTTTTCCCATACTTCAATTATGTATTTTAAATGGCTTTCTTCCCCAAATGAGACAATTCTTGTGTCTTGATGGGAGGGGAAGCAGTTACAAGTAAAACATACTAAAATAAGCCATTTCTAAACAGGTGAGATACCATCAGAGTGTGTGCTGTTGCAGGAAACAGAATGGAGAGCCGTGAATGGGAACCTCTGAACTTCATATCTGCAAAAGAGAATAAAAAGGTTAACTTAACTCTAGACTTAGAACACAGTATCTTCATCTGTTTAAAGCAATGCCCATAAACAAGTTAAATTAAAAAATGAAAATGTGCTAAAACAAGAGGTCTGTGGGTGAACTCAACCATTTAAACTGAATCTACAGTTTTAGAAGTCAGTATCTTAACACTTTTATACCACACCATCTTGAAATTAAAGGTTTAAAAAAAAAAATCCCATCTCTTCTTTAGACCTTTCTTAAAGTTATCATTAGCCAATTAGCCAAATGTGCCAGGGGGAATTAGTTCTAACCGTAAGAATAACAGTCGAAGAGCTCATTTTTAATAAATGTTCTTCCCTTTATAAGGAGTGGCAGTTAACCTTTTGGGAACCCCAATGCACACACCCCTTTCTCCGACCTCATTAAAGTTAAAGGTTAATTTGAGAACAGCGCAATCTCCCCTACCCAGCACCGCGTTCTCTGCGAAAATCCTTCTGCGTTTTGCACTGACCCACCCGCCGCAGTGTGGGTGAGCCAGTGCCAGGTCACGGAAGGAGGCCGGGGTTGGAGGGCGGTGAGACCCGCGAGCCCGTCAAGCACCCGCGCCCCCCCCCACCCGGCGGCACACCTGCCTCGCAGGCGCCCACCTGGGGCAGGGACCGCCCTCTGACAGCCTCGCGCGCCTGCCCCACTCGGAGCGCGCGCCACGCGCCGCGCGGGACCCGAGGGCGGCGCAGGCGGCTGGGCGCCGGAGAGGCGGGAGCCCGGCGTGAAGGGGCCGCCCGGGCTCGCTCCCTCCCCGGGGACCGAGCGGGCCGGGGCGTGCTGGGGGCGGGCGCGGTACCTTTTGGACAGATCCATGAGGACCCCGGAGAAAAGCTTCTCCCCGAGGCGGAACGACACGACGAGCGCGTCCTCAATGATGTGGTCCAGCGTGACCCGCACCTCCGAGCCGGGGATCAGTTGCGACACCGCGGAGTCCCCGCCCGCCGGTGGCACGAGCGCCGGGGCTGAGGGCTGGGGCAGTGGCGGTTCCTGGCGCTCCTCGGGAGCCGCGGGCTCCTCGGGCGGCGATGCAGGGGAAGGTGAAAGGCCAGGCCCTTCCTGTGGCGCGACTGCCGCCGGCTCCACCACCCGGGCGGGCAGCTTCTCCTCAGGCTGCAGCTCCGGCCCCGCCGCCTCCGGGCTGCGGGCTAGCTCCCCCGGCGGCGGCGGCGGCGGCGGCGGGAACGGCGGCTCGTCGGCCTGAGGAGAGGACTGCTGCCCGTCGGCCTCGCCGTCCGGCACAGATGCTTCAGTTGCCGTGACCGGGAGGGGGTCAGTGCCGGCCTCGCTGCCGGGAATGGGCTCCATCTCCGGCTCGGCCTCGCCGGCGCCCCCCTCCCCGGGGGACGCTGCAGTCGCTGCCGCCTCTGCAGCCACGGCCGCCATTTTCTCCCTGGCTTCTGCCTCCTCCAACTCAGTCTACGGCGGCGGCGGCAGCGCTGCTTGGTTCCCTAGGCCTTCCCCTCCCTCCAGCGAACAGTTTTGTCCCGCCCTTACCCCGATGCTTGTTATTGGCACCGCGCCATTGGTTCTGTCCTACAGCCCTCCCGCACTTGCAATATTCCATTGGCCAGGTGGGGACGTCTATCATCCAGTCAGTCCATCCCTCCCATACAGAGTAGGAACTTCTCATTGGCCGGACTAGTTGTCAAATGGAGAATCTTAGAGGAGGAGTGGGGGGCGGGCTCAAAGGGGGCGGGGGGAAGTCAAAAAGCTGAGCCTTATACTTATTGCCTCTTTCTATTGGATGGAAGAGAAAATATAGTCTTATGGTTGGACTATGCTCCTGCCCATTATCAGCCAGGGTTTCAGAGGTGGGATAAAGGAGGGAATCACGTGGCGTGCCTGTTCTTTCAAAGGCTACGGAGGGGAGGAGTAACGAGGTAACGAGGGAGGGGAACCGCTTCCCAAGAATCTCTGCGCAGAGGTCCTTAGAATAAATGTTATTTCTAGGTGCGGACCTGCTTGCAGCCGCGTGTGGGCACGACAGGCTTCTTTGGGAAGGACAACTAAAGTTTGAAGATAATTCTACAAACAGTTTTTGAGCTCCTCCTATGCTAGAAACTGTGCTAGGTGCTGGGGATAGAATGATGTGCAAGACGTTCTCCATAACCTCATGGCAGCCACTTCAGCTCCCACACAAGGGGTGTTTCCTTGAGTTCTCTCCACTTTCTAGGAACAATGCACCTACTTATTTCAAAGTAGGAAAATGCTAATGAAAACAGGAAGGATACCATGCACACTGGATTAAGCTGATGAATGTTCCAGAGAGCAGTACAGAGGCACTGCTGAACTTCCACGTGAACACCAATTTTCAACCCAAATTCACTGGAAAGTGGTCGCACCTGGTTACTTGCTTCAGCCTTTATCTTTCCTTGCCACTCGTATGCCACAGGTGCAAAAAGCCTCTCCAGCGTCCTAATGCCTCTACTTCTCTATTCCCACTTTAAGTTTCTTGATTTGTCTGGAAGAATCTACTGAACCTATTTCTTTCAAAAGGCTCAGAGTGAGCCTTTTCTCCAGAAGAGACTGTAAGCACTGAGAATGCCTGCAGGAGCGAGGAGAGGAAAGTTGCCAACATGAGGGGGAGTAAAACATGAAATTCTAAAGACTAATTACAGCCAGCATTTATTGGGCACCCCCTATGTGCCAAGCACTAGTACAAATATTTAGTATAACACCTCATTTAATCCTTACAATACTCCTATAAGGCAGGTACTGTTATTATACCTGTCTTATAAATAAAGAAATTGAGGCACAAAAAGGGTGCTCAAGGTCACTCAGCTAGTAAGTTGCATAGTCAGAATTCCAGTTTTGTTTTTTTTGGGGGGTGGAGATAAATTAGGAGATTGGGATTAACAGATACACACTAGTATATATAAAACAGATAAACAGCAAGGACCTACTGTACAGCACAGGGAACTATACTCAATATCTTGTAATAACCTATAATGGAAAAGAATCTGAAAAAGAATATATCTCTCTATATATATATCTGAATCACTTTGCTATACACCTATAACTAACACATAAATCAACTATACTTCAATTAAAAAAATAAAATAGAAAAAAGAAAAAAAATTCTAGTTTTACATTGATAGGACTGAAAATGGGAAAAAGTAAATATCAGCATATGCTCTATTTCAAGCCCTGGGGCTCTTGGGAAAGGCACGTAGGAAATCCCAGTCAGGGCAGGATCAGCATCTGCAAAGTAACAGAAGGAAATAAATTTACTGAGTGTCCACTCTGTACCAGAGATTTTCCCATAAGCTCTCATTTAAAATCCTGTGAGTTGTCTTCCTCTTTTACAGGTGAGGAAACTGATCCTTAGCCAGGTTAAAGGTCTTCTTAGCAGTCACACAGATAGCTAGCAGCAGATCCTATAGAACCCAGGTGTTTCCAAGTGCATGATTGTTTCACTCATCCACTGAACAAATAATTTATCCCCTGCAGGCTAGATGTCTGCAGAAAACAGGCATGGATCCCACCTTACAGAGTTTTTGCCATGATCAATTTTCTATATTTCAACATAATCAATTAATTAAACATAACACTTAGTCCTATGAAACTTGTAGACCCACACTGAGTTCCCACATTGTATAGTATCCCACATGGAGAAAAATACAGTTCAGGTCCTACGACCTGATTACCTCTTGCAGTAATTCATTGCAAGACGCTGCAGTAAATCATTTAAATTAAGGATTTATAGCAGATGGTGGCATATCAAGTCACCCTTCTAAATCACCATTTTCAGCCTGCAACTCAAGATCCTCTACTGGTTCCCTATGTTCACATCAAGTGTATCCTTTTCTGCTTGTCATTCAAGGCCCTCTCTGTTCCTACTTTATCTTTCAAGGTCTGTTCTCTACTATTCTTCAAGCTTTCTAATACTGGGAAGATCTTTCATCGATTTATTCCACAGATAAATATTCAAGGCCTACTATATGTCAGTTACTGGGCTAGGCAGTCAGAAGCCATGCAGAAAGAACATGAAAGCCTCCTTGGAGTTATTTTTCTAGTTAGGGAGCTAGAAAATAAGCAGTGAATAAATAACATGATTCACAGATTATGAGCAATGCCATAAAAGAAATCAACAGGGTGAGGTGATAGGGAATAGCTGGGGGAGGGGCAGAGAGTGTCTCATTTAGATAAGGTGATCAGAAAAGACCTCTCTGGGGCTTCCTTGGTGGCACAGTGGTTGAGAGTCCGCCTGCTCATGCAGGGGACGCGGGTTCGTGCCCCGGTCTGGGAGGATCCCACATGCCGCGGAGTAGCTGGGCCCGTGAGCCATGGCCGCTGAGCCTGCGTGTCCGGAGCCTGTGCTCTGCAACGGGAGAGGCCACAACAGTGAGAGGCCTGCGTGCCGCAAAAAAAAAAAAAAAAGACCTCTCTGAAGACAAGACATTTTAACTAAAATGCAAAGGATAAGAAGGAGCCAGCTATTGACATTGCTGAATGAACACTTGGGTCAAAAGGAGCAGCAATTGCTAAAGTCCTGTGGCCAAAGAGGGCTTGGCTTACTCTAGAAACAGGAAGAGACCAATAGGAATAAGCAAGAAGATAAGTAGCTAAGTTTGGAAAGGAAGACAGGAGTCAAATCATATTTTATGTACGGCAAATACAAAAATGAGATTCTGCCCTCGGGGGGGGGTTCCATATATACTGGGACCCCAGCTTTTACATGTGCTGTTGTATCCTAGTCTCCCCTGCCTTCTGTCTCCTCCTGGCATAGGATCAGCATAGAAGAGGCCCCTGGTATTTGTGGAATGGATAGCCACATGGTATTTGGTGCTGAATGGATAGAGGTTTTCATGAATGGTTGGAAGGTTGGATGATGTCTTAGTCCATTCATACTGTTAGAACAAAATGCCACAGACTGAGTGGCTTATAAACAACAGAAATTTATTTCTTACAGCTCTGGAGCCTGGAAGTACAAGATCAGGGTGCCAGCACAGTCAGGTGAGGGCCCTCTTCCAGGCTGCACAATTCTTGTTGTATGCTCATTGGCAGAAGGAGGCAAGGGCGCTCTCTTGGACCTCTTTTATAAGTGCATTAGTCTCTTGGGCTTCCCTGGTGGCGCAGTGGTTGAGAGTCCGCCTGCCGATGCAGGGGACACTGGTTCGTGCCCCGGTCCGGGAAGATCCCACATGCCACGGAGCGGCTGGGCCCGTGAGCCATGGCTGCTGAGCCTGCGCGTCTGGAGCCTGTGCTCCGCAACGGGAGAGGCCACGGCAGTGAGAGGCCCGCGTACCACAAAAAAAATAAATAAATAAAAATAAAAAATAAAAATAAATAAATAAGTGCATTAATCTCTTTCATAAAGGCCCTGTCCTCATGACCTAATCACCTCCCAAAAGCCCCACCTCCTAATAAACACCTGGATGGTTAAGATTTCAGCAAATTAATTTTGGAGGGACAAACATTCAGACTGTAACAGATGAATAGTTGGTTGATTGGACAAATCGTTGAATGGATGGATGGGTGGATGGAGGGGTGGATAGATGAATGGCAGGGATAAGGAATCCAGCTGACTACCCAAGTGCATCCTCACTGTCACAAGCCGACTTTGATCTCTGAGCTCTGTGGGTACTACAGTTTGGTGGCTAAAAACTCAGAAAGTGGAACGAAGGAACCTGTATGTGACTCCTCAGTTGCCTCTTAGGCAAGTGGCTTAACTTCATTTATAAAATGTCTTAATAATAACTACCTTCCGGGACTTCCCTGGTAGCACAGTGGTTAAGAGTCCGCCTGCCAATGCAGGGGACACGGGTTCAAGCCCTGGTCCGGGAAGATCCCACATGCCGCGGAGCAAGTAAGCCTGTGTGCAACAACGACTGAACCTGGGCTCTAGAGCCCGTGAGCCACAACTACTGAGCCCGCGTGCCACAACTACTGAAGCCCGCACGCCTAGAGCCTGTGCTCCGCAACAAGAGAAGCCACTGCAATGAGAAGCCCACACACTGAAACGAAGAGTAGCCCCCGCTCACTGCAACTAGAGAAAGCCCGTGCGCAGCAACAAGGACCCAATGCAGCCAAAAATAAATAAATAAAATTTAATAATAATAATAACTACCTTCCTCTAGGGCTTGTTTTTTAAATTATGTAACGTATATGAAGTGTTTAACATAGAACCAAAAGCATAGTGAGCATAGCTCAATAATTGTTAGCACCTAGATCTAGAAATGCAGAATTAGGACTTCCCTGGTGGTCCAGTGGTTAAGACTCGGTGCTTCCACTGTGGGGCATGGGGGTTCAATCCCTGGTCTGGAAACTAAGATCCCACATGCTGTGCAGCATGGCCACAAAAATAAGAAATGCAGAATTATCATTGCATCTGGGGTTGATCATACTCCAGGGGCTCTGACTCCCAATAACCAAACTTGTGAGAGACTAAGTAAAAACCCAGACACTGGGGTGACATGGAGAGAAATAAATGGCTACTTATGGCTTAGTAGTTTTTGGTTTTGTTTTGTGGGCCTGGCCTCTCAGGAAATCAAATTACCGACAGACAGAGCATGGGTGGTGGAGACTCAGGACAAAAGGAACTAACTGACAGCACATGGCTGAGAAGCCACAGTGCCAAGAAATCGCTCCTCCTGTTCTAGGCCTATTTTTGTCCAAGTAACCGATATTTCTCTTCTAAAATCAGATCGCCCACTTCCAGACCAAGATTGTGATAGATAACTACTAACAGACATGTCAATCCCTGGCTGTCTCTCCATGTGTCTCAGCAGTTCTCAATGTATTGAGGGATCTCTCTGAGAATCCACTAAAAAGCTATGTTTTACATACTGTGTGATCACATTTATATAAAATACGAAAACAAGCAAAACAAATTTATGCTGTTAGAAGTCAAGATAGAGGTTATTCTTGGCAGGGGGAGGGGGGCAGTACAGGGAGTGACTAAAAGGGAATATGAGTGGAGTTTTCTGGGATTCTGATAATTTTCTGTTTTTCATCTACTCACTAGTTATACAGGAAGGTTCAGCTTATAAAAATTCATCAAGCTGTGTACATATGTGCTTTTCTGTGTATAGTTTTGTATTAGTTATCTTTTACTGCTAAGTGTCTTAAACAACATATATTTATTTTATAGTGTCTGGGGGCAGAAATCCAGGCATGGCTTAGCTGGGTCCTCTATTTAGGGTCTCTCTCCAGGCTATAATCAAGATGCCAGCAGCGGGCTTCCCTGGTGGCGCAGTGGTTGAGAGTCTGCCTGCCGATGTGGGGGAAACGGGTTCGTGCCCCGGTCCGGGAAGATCCCACATGCCGTGGAGTGGCTGGGCCCGTGAGCCATGGCCGCTGAGCCTGCGCGTCTGGAGCCTGTGCTCCAAAACGGGAGAGGCCACAACAGTGAGAGGCCCGCGTGCCGCAAAAAAAAAAAAAAAAAAAAAAGATGCCAGCAGGGGCTGCAGTCTCTTCTGAAAGTTGGACTAGGGAAGGGCCCACTTATAAGTTCATTCATATGATCTTCTCAGGATTCAGTTCCTCAGTGGCTGTGCTCAGCTTGCCAAGTGGCCCTCTCCATAGAACAGTTTGTGATTTAGAGCTCGCTTCATCAGAGCAAGCATATGAGAAGAGCCAGAGAGAAATGATGCAAGGAAGAGAGAAGTCACAGTCTTTTATAGCCTAATCTCAGAAGAGGCGTCCTGTCACTTGTGCTGTATTCTGTTCAGAAGCAAGTCACTAGATCCAGCCCAAACACAAGGGGAGAAGATCATAAAGGGGCATGAATACCAAGAGGCAGGGATCATTGGGAGCTGAGGGTCACATCATTTAAAGTTTTTAAAACAAGAAAATGAAAAGTATTCCAGATGTTTCCCCAAACCTCCCCCCACCCCAACCTATTCATCCACAGATGCTGTCAAAGCCTCTTGTTCAATGTGGATGCTTTCCACCCCACACTACCTGCTCCCTTGTAACAGACCCTCACTTCAAACTGGCAGGTGGAAGAGGCCATCATATTACAAAAGTAAATCCCAGTATTGAGGACAATCCCCATAAGGAGAGCCATCATTGACCCAACCATTATTGAGCACCTACTATGTGTCAGGCTGAGATAGCAGCCAGATTAGCCTGGGGGGGGTGTGTGGGAAATCAAGCACATCAAAGGTGGGCACTTCCTGAGACATCTTCCTCCAAGGTCTCGGGTGTCCTTTCACATGCTCCCCCCCCGCCCTCCGTATATTCTCAACAGCTGCCATGTCAACGTAGTTCCTTAAAAATGGACCCCAAGGGAGGGAGTAGTTCTAGGCTGATCATCTGAGTTTGTCTGGGACTGAAGGGTTTCCTGGGACACAGGATGTTCAGTGTTAAAAGTGGGACAGTCCTAGGCAAACCCTAATGGTTGGTCAGGGTTCATGCTTCATGTCCTGCAGAAATGAACACTGATCTTTGCAACAACCCAGCAAGAAAGGGAGCCTCAGAAAGGTTAAAGAAAGCTTCCAAAGCTAAAGACAGGGCCCCTCAGTCTCCAAAGAATGTGCTCTCGGCAACTTTGATCTTTTGGCTGTTTCTTGTATTTCCTTAGCCATCCCCTGGGACAGAATCCTTGGGTAAGTGTGCATTTTTGTGTCTAGCCTTCTAGTTCCAAGCCCACAGGTTAAATCTGACCTTAAAAATAAAAGTAGAAAATTTGAAAAAACAAAAACAAAACCTGACCTTAGATTCTAAACACCCCTGATTGTACCCACCCCATCAAAAAATTCTAAGAACTTGTATTTACTTGACATTCCTCTAGGTTGGGTTCTACCATCATTTCAAATGTGATAGCTATTATTAGATTTTTAGACCCTTGTAAAGTAAGGACTTTATTTTATAGCTTCCTTAGCACAGTGCTGGGCCAAGTAATATCTAATATTTATCAAGTGCTTACTTCACATCAGGCCTTAAATCAATTAAGCCTTTTATATCCCTATGAGCTACATCACATAATTATCACCATTACTGATTAGGAAGCTGAGGCACAGAGAGGTTAAGTAAGTTGCCCAAGGTCACACAGCTAGTAAGTATAGGTACCAAAGAATAATATCTATTTGCTCATTGATTATAAAGAGTTCCCTGTGTTTTTTTTCTGGAAAGACTATCATTTGTTCTGACAGACTTAAGTGAAGCTTTCTGAAAAACGGGTGGAAACCTCAGCTAAAGAGCTACATGTGATATGCCATCCATTCTTGAAAAATCATGAACCCATGATCATTTTGATAGAATTGCTTCTGTGTCATCACAGTTTCTCTCTGTCTTGGTTTCCTCATCTCTACATCAAATGATAATAATCATCTCTACCTCAAAAAAAACTGGACCAGGCCTAAGAAGCAGCAACTATTCTTATTATCCCTCCCAAAGGTCTAGAGGCCTGGGCGGGAGCATGGAGGTCATTTGGTTCATCCAG
Organism: Mesoplodon bidens; assembly: GCF_964165515.1. Taxonomy (NCBI): domain Eukaryota; kingdom Metazoa; phylum Chordata; class Mammalia; order Artiodactyla; family Ziphiidae; genus Mesoplodon; species Mesoplodon bidens. Next base: position 171,186,141 of record NC_138160.1, on the reverse strand, counting down.
TGTAAATTCTGAGCCAGAAGCTGCAGGCCAGACCCTGGTCTTAGCATTTAGTTCATGGCTATTCACTTCCACGCAGCTATTTCAGTGTTTACCCCCAGTCATTTCTCTCACTACATACTTGCTACATATGCAAATAAAAAATGAACTGAATATTCAGTTCTAAGTAGCTTTGGTTCATTTTTATACCAAATTCCTACTCTCTGTTTTATTTGTATTTGTTTGTTTTTAAAACAGCAGAGATTTTTTAGGAAGGAATGTATGTACAGCTATACATAGAAAAAAACCCTTGTGATGTCTGTCTTGTGCATCATTTGCACCTCTCCTACTGAGCACAGTGCCTGGAGTACAGTAGGCCTTCAAAAATATTCGTAGAATTCATAAACAAATGACTAAATGAATAGTTATTTCTAGGAAGTAGGATCACTGTGGGCTTTTTTTTTCTTTTTGCCCATCTACATGTCTCAGTTATCCTAATTTTCTCATTTTTCTACAATGAACATGTATTTCTTACGGAAAATGTTTAAAATCTTACTTCAGCAAATAAATACATAAATAAGTGAATAAAATGGAGCCTGGGTAGCCTTGTAATAGGAAGATTCCAAACATGGGCTGCCTGGACAGGGTGTGCATGACTCCGTTGCCTGGGATCTGATGGGGAGAAGGAACAGGAGTCCCCATCCTAGAACCCAGAGGCTCCACCAGCCTGCCCTTTCTGTTTTCCTTTGGCCCACAAGACATCGTTTTTTTGCTCTCGTGTGTTTACTGGGTGAAAGCGAGAAGCAAGTCCCCAAAGTGTTTTTCAAGGATTGTAAATGATTCATAGGGAGCTCATAGACCTTGGCTGTCTTCGCGTTGCTGCGTTGGAGGTGGTGCCGCTCCCACGCCCTCCCCCCGACCCCAACAGTCCCTGAACCCTCAGAGGCCACCCTCTTCTGTAAGTGTTGGCCCCCGTGTCCAAATCCGAATTCCTTCCAAACTCAGCCCACTCCACCCAGCTCTGTGGATGCTGATGAAGAAGGGAACAGACAAGCCAATTTAGTTGTCATCCTCTCTTTGTTCCCTTGACCTTGAGGCACTTAACTCAGCAGAGCTAGCAGTGGGGGGAGCCCGGCAGAGTGCGAGGACGAAAGACTAGAAACCTTGAAGGGCTCTTGGAGCCCGCGCTCCTTCTCTCTGCTTTGGTCACCATAGTGACTTCTCTTTGAAGCTTCAACCCTATGGTTTCTGATGGATATTCATTCATAATAAGGCCACCTCTGCGTTTTCCGCCCACTGCGGAACAGGCACCAAGTGCATTCACAGTCAGGTGGCTGACGCACTGGGCCTTTAAACTGCGGTGGCGGGGGTGGAGAGTGAGGAGAGTAGGGGGTGGCGCATGGCGGGGAGGTGGTCCTCTGCCGTGCAGAGGGAAGGTTCAGAACTGGGGAGGGGTTCAGACCCCTTGTGGTTCTGTCCCCCCGGTTTACAGAGGAGAAAGGACTTGCCCAAGGTTTCTCAGCCCTTTGAGAGACAGCCCCAACTGGAATATGACAGCCCTGACTCCTGGCCAACTGCTCACTGCACTCCATCATCAGGGGTGCGCGTAGGGCCCATGTTCTCACTCCAGATTTTCTAACGTCTTGGCCTTTTGTGCCAAGCACTGGGCATACTTTCTGGGACTGTTACTAAACGTTATCGAATTAATGGTAATCAGATCGTGATGAGCCCCTAGTGAAAGGCTAGAACTAGAGTTCCTGTAGTGACAGAAAACCCTTCCATTTCCAGTACAGATTTGCAAGTAAATTAGCTCGTTTAATCCCTAAAATTACCCTGCAAAGTGACGGTTATTATTCCCTTTTAAATTGAGAAATCTGAGTCTTCAGAGTGTTTGAATGGGTAAACTTGGAGTCAGAGGTGAATTTGAATGCTAACTCTGCAATTTACTAATGATAAAGGATGGCACAATAGCTCATTAGTACAGGCAATGACTTCAGATTCACTGAGATCAAATCCTGCCATTTCCCTGCTGTGTGACTTTGGGCAGGTTACTTAACTTCTCTGAGCCTCTATTTCTCCATCTGTAAAAACATGATAATAGAACCTACTTCATAAGTCATTGTGAGGATTAAATAAAGTAATGCATGTAAATCACTTAGCCCTGTGCCTGAGGGTTAATAAGTGGTTTCTGTTATTCCAAAATTAGAAAGTACTCTCTCCTGCTAGAACTTCTGGTCACACACAAAAAGAGAAAATCTACACCCCTCTTCCAGGTTCACCCAGAGCCCAGAGCCTTTCCTTTGTGTCAGCCAAGGAACAGAGCACATGAAAAAATGACATTCCAAAGAGAGGAAGGTGAATTTGAAAGATGCTTTTCATAGCTTGATTTCACATTTTTAAAAGATTCAGACAAGGGAAGAGTGGAAATCTGTATCCCTCTATAGCCTTGCTGCTAATACCTCCAGAGTTATGCTGCCCAACACGGTGGCCGCCAGCCTCGTGTGGTTACTGGAAACATGAAATGTACCTGGTCCAAATTGAGATGTGATGTAAATATAAAACACACACTGCATCTTAAAGACTTGGTACGAGAAAAATATTATAAAATATCCCATTGGAAACAACAAGGTCCTATTGTATAGCACAGAGAACTACACTCAACATCCTATGATAAACCATAATGGAAAAGAATATATAAAAAGGGCTTCCCTAGTGGCGCAGTGGTTGAGAGTCCGCCTGCCGATGCAGGGGACATGGGTTCATGCCCCGGTCCTGGAGGATCCCACATGCCGCAGAGCGGCTGGTCCCGTGAGCCATGGCCGCTGAGCCTGCGCGTCCGGAGCCTGTGCTCCGCAACGGGAGAGGCCACAACAGTGAGAGGCCCGCGTACCGCAAAAAAAATAAAAAGAATGTATATATATGTATAACTGAATCACTTTGCTGTACAGCAGTTATTAACACAACACTGTAAATCAACTATACTTCAATAAAAATAAACAATTAAATTTAAAAAATAAATATCCCATTGATAATTTTTATCCTGATTTCCCATTGGAATGATTTTTTTTTGGCTGCATCATGTGGCATATGGGATCTTAGTTCCCCGACCAGGGATCAAACCCATGCCCCCTTCAGTGGAAGCACGGAGTCTTAACCACTGGACTGCCAGAGAAGTCCCTGGAATGATATTTTAAATAAAACAACATTGGGACTTCCCTGATAGCTCAGTGGTTAAGAATCTGCCTGCTAATTCAGGGGACACGGGTTTGAGCCCTGGTCCAGGAAGATCCCACATGCCACAGAGCAAGTAAGCCCCTACACCACAACTACTGAGCCTGTGCTCTACAGCCCACGAGCCACAACTACTGAGCTCGCGTGCCATGACTATGGAAGCCCGCGCGCCTAGAGCCCGTGCTCCGGGGCAAGAGAAGCCACCGCAGTGAGAAGCCCGCGCACCGCAACGAAGAGTAGCCCCCGCTCGCCACAACTAGAGAAAGCCCATGCGCAGCAACAAAGACCCAACACAGCCAAAAATAAATAAATAAATTTTAAAATAATAATAATAACTACCTTCCTCTAGGGCTTGTTTTTTAAATTATGTAACATATATGAAGTGCTTAACACAGAACCAAAATCATAGTGAGCATAGCTCAGTAATTGTTAGCACCTAGATCTAGAAATGCAGAATTAGGACTTCCCTGGTGGTCCAGTGGTTAAGACCTGGTGCTTCCACTGTGGGGCACAGAGCAGCAATGAAAACCCAATGCAACCAAAAATAAATAAATAAATAAATTTAAAAAATAAAATAAAATATATTATTAGAGTTAATCTTACCCATTTCTTTTTTTCTTTTTTTAAAGATTTTTTGATGTGGGCCATTTTTAAAGTCTTTGTTGAATTAGTTACAATATTGTTTCTGTTTTATGTTTTGGTTTTTTGGCCGTGTGGCATGTGGGATCTTAGCTCCACGACCAGGGGTTGAACCCGCACCCCCTGCATTGGAAGGTGAAGTCTTAGCCACTGGACTGCCAGGGAAGTCCCCTACCCATTTCTTTCGATGTTTTTAATATACCTACCAGAAAATTTTCAGTTATATATGTGGCTCACATTGTATTTTTCTAAGGCTGAGCTAGTATAGAATACTCTAATTCCAGCTCAGCTGACCTATGTAGGACACCTCCTCACATTTCTGTAGTTTAATTATCACAACATTATCTGGAAAGTATCGTTATCTACATTTTACTGGTGGAGGACAAGCTTAGGGATGCCAGCCCTTCATTTTGCCAGGTAAGGTCACCAAATCACTATTATTATGTACTATCATCATTTCATAAAGAAAAGACTTCTTTAATAAGAATAAAATTGAAAATTTCAACTATGTAAAATAAAACAGTACATTGACACCAACAACTGTCTCCCATAAAAAAAAAAGCAGCGGCATTCCTTAAGAGTTTATTATTTTGCAGGCACTGGGTTAATATATGCTTTATTTTATTCAGTTCTGTAAAATCTATGAGGTCAGTACTATTATCACCCTTTAACAGATGAGGAGACTGAGGCTCTGGCTGTGGGATTGTACGAAGATAGGTTACAGGGTCCCTGGAGAAAGAGAACCGGGAATGACTTTCTTGACGTAAGAGAAGCCATTTTGGCCTAAGCCATTTTGTAATCTAAGCCTGGCCACAATGCTTGCCCTTGAACAGGTCTCAGTAATCAATGATCTTCAAGAACAAAGGAATGCAGGAGCAGAGAAAAGGCAGTCAAACAACAGTGCAGTGATAAAGCAAAGTCCTAGTTCCTCCTCAAGGGATATACATAACAATATATCTTTGAGTTCTTCATGAACTAAGGCCTCCACCCAGGTGGGGAATGGAATGATGATGTTGACCCTCCTGACTTCAATCAACTAAAGCTTAGACTCTGTGACCTTGGCCCCAATTCTACGGTGAATCCTCCTTTGCTCAAGCCCCTTCATGAATACGTATGTACACTTAGCTTAAAAATTCCCCAATTTTGCTGTTGGGGAGACACTGCTTTGGGAAAGATCCCTAGTGATTGCCTTACTTCCTGCAAGTAATAATAAATCCTTCCTTCTCCCCATCTTTGGCTTGGTGTGTCTTTGGTTCAACACCCACCAAGAGGCAAACCCATTTTTCAGGTAACAGGATTTGAACTGTCAAATGACAAAAATAATACAATTTCGTAATGAGTATCATGTCCTTTACTTAAGGGAAAACAACCCATGGATTGGGGGAGTACAGTGCCTCACAAGCAGTGGAGCACTCCTTCTGAGGGATTCTGGGCAAAAGCGAGTTTTACAGAGCATTAGATGAGGCAATGCAGAAACAGGGTATGATTGGCTAGGAGGTCAGGGATTCCTTATAAGGCCAGCAGGTCCTGTTTTCTAGGATAAGGTGAACTAGCTTTAGCTGAGGTGGAGGACTGTTACTGGTGTAGTTAGGTTTCCTAGACAGTGAGGTGTTTCCCGTCCATGTGGGCTGACTTAGGTTTAGATTTGTAACTTGGGCCAGGCCACTGGGCAGCCTCCTTTTTGTGGGTACCGATATAGGAATGTCCTTTATCAATTCCCCACTTTTGATCAATACTCTCAGTTGTACTAGAGTATTGATCAAAATTTAAGGTGTTAACTCAGCTCTGAGCTACTGCTTTTTGTGAATGCTGGTGGCAGGTTGGATCTCTGACTGGAATTCATGCCATTTTTGGCGTTCTAGGCAAAGGGAGATCATTTGTCTGGTCCCCAGCGGCTGCATGCATGCATTTATAGCCTTTGAGAGAACGTAGCACACAAGGGAGACTATTAGAATGATTATAAGCAGGATGGTACCCAACATTTGGAGGGCACTCTGAGGCCAAGGTGCCACGACCCAAACCAACTCAGATCAGAAAGATCAAAGAAAGACCCTGTTGAATGAGTCACCTTCTTAAACCAAATGGCTTGCTCAGTGATATGTAGCTGAGTCTCAACTTCCTCAGACTATTAATCCAAGTGCAGAAAGTGGTGTTGGGCACAGAACAGATACCTCCTTGCTCATCTAAAAGATAATCAAGGGCTATCCTATTAACAACAAGTTTGGCCAGAGAATCCAGGGATTTTTGTTGGACAGCTATTGCTTTAGCAGCAGATTCTGTGATGGCTTTGGGAGTTAAGGAAAGATTCCTGATCATAGCCTCCTTTGCACTTACTTCAAGCCAGAGGAGGAGGGATCTGCTAAAGGAAAGGAATTCTGAATCATGAATGCCTCCTGGTAATTCCTGTTTTGTTTGATAATGCAAATTGAGGGGAGTGACAAATGTTCAAATGGTACCTTTGGGGGTGGAGCTATTCCCCCAAAACTTGGATGGTTTTACCAGGATTATAAATTTGACAGGTTAAGCACCGATTAAAAACTGTAGTTGCAGGCTTATGGCATAATTTGGGCCTTTTTTTTCCCCAGTAAATTAGTTCTTTATTCTAATCAGAAAGGTCTGAATTTTATTTACCTGTTGCGTTATTAAAAGAAAACTTTTTAACAGTCAAAAAATAAATATCATAAGTTCAATTTTAACTTTATAGGCACTTTCAAGTTCATCATTCCATTTACAGTATCATATCAAAGCTACATTTAAAAACTTTAGAGGGACTTCCCTGGTGGTCCAGTGGTTAAGACTCTGCGCTCCTAGTGCAGGGGGCCTGGGTTCAATCCCTGGTCAGGGAACTAGATCCTACCTGCTGCAACTAAAAGATCCTGCACGCTGCAACTAAGACCCAGTGCAGCCAAATAAATAAATAAATACATATTAAAAAAAAAAAACTTCAGAAAAGTTTTCCTTGTAGAAAAAGAAATAAGTAAATTCTTTAAAAAAAACTTATTCTTTCTCTTAAAAGAAGTGAAGTAGACATGCCAAGTGATTAAACTCCTTAGGGGATGAAGTAAAATAAAAAAGCAAGTTCAGGCACTCAGAACTATTTCAAGTTTAAAAGTCTGCTGCTGTTTGGTACTTTCCTCACTCCTTCCCCCAAATGAAAGAAACGTGCTGATACCTTGTAAAAGCTTTTTTCTGTTCCCATGGTGTGTCATGGAACATAAGGTATGGAGAAATGGTACCCTGAGAGATTATGGCAGAACAAAGTGGCCATCCTGACTCTCCCAGAGTTTGGAGGTTTTACTTATATAAGATCCTCTGATTTCCAGTATCGGTGTTCCCCAGAAGGCAAAGAAGTATGTTGTACAATGATGACCTATGATGTTAGGGGTTGAGTTAGAATATTAATGGACCTTTGAACCACGCAGTAAATTTCATCCATCTCTGTGGACGCAGTGGCTTTGGCATGAAAATCTGCCCGTGCCTTTCTCTGGTATTCGGGCTCAGTTCTTTTAGTGTGAGCCTTGATCTTCACGAGAGCGAGTTTAGAAGGGAGGAAAATGGCAGAGAGAAGTACTTCTACTTATGCCCTCTTCTGAATAGGAGTGCTGCCTGAAGTTGGAAAACCTCTTTGTTTCCATAACATTCCAAAGCCATGTTCCACACCAGAGGCACAGCAGCTATCAGTGTAAATGTTAACTGATTTTTCTCGAGTGATCACGCATGCTCTTCTGGTCAAGGCAAATAATTTTGCCTGTTGTGCTGAATTACCTTGTGAGAAAGGTCTGTGTTCAAGGAACTCATACTGAGTAGGGACTACATCACCAGCTTGATATTTTCCCTGTTTATTTTCGGTATAAGACCCATCCACACAGAGAATTAAATCTAGGTTATGTAGGCCTATGTCCTTTAGATCTGGATGTGGGGTAACTAATTGGAAAGTGACGGTCTCACAGACATGTTCTTCTTCCACATCTGATAAGGGAAGTAAGGCAGGAGGATTAAGAACGTTGCACCAAAAATAAAAAATAAACAAAAATTAAAATTAAAAAAAGGGAATTCCCTTTGGGAGATTGGGACTGATATGTATACACTAATATGTATAAAATAAATAACTAATAAGAACCTGCTGTATAAAAAAATAAATAAAATAAAATTCAAAAAAGAAAAAAAAGGGAATTCCCTAGTGGTCCAGTGGTTAGGACTCCATGCTTCCACTGCAGGGGGGAACAGGTTTCATCCCTGGTCGGGGAACTAAGATCCCTCATGCCTCAGAGTACGGCCAAAAAATTTAAAAAAAAATTTTTAAATTAATTAATTAAAAAAAAAAGAACGTTGCAGAGTTTAAGATGTATGTTAGATGGACATAAAAGCAGGAGTCCAGGACTTCCCTGGTGGTGCAGTGGTTAAGAATCCACCTGCCAATGCAGGGGACACGGGGTCGAGCCCTGGTCCGGGAAGATCCCACATACCGTGGAGCAACGAAGCCCATGCGCCACCACTACTGAACCTGTGCTCTAGAGCCTGCGAGCCACAACTACTGAGCCTGTGCACCTAGAGCCCGTGCTCCGCAACAAGAGGAGTCACTACAATGAGAAGCCCATGCACCGCAACAAAGAGTAGCACCCACTTGCTGCAACTAGAGAAAGCCAGCACACAGTGACGAAGACCCAACGCAGCCAAAAAGAAATACATACATATTACAAACTAAGCAGTTTAAAATATTAAAAAAAAAAAAATTGGAGTCCAGGGACTTCCCTGGTGGTCCATTGGTTAAGACTTCACCTTTCAGTGGAGGGGGTGCGGGTTCGATCCCTGGTCGGGAAGCTAATATAAGTGAGCAGGACCCTATGGGGCCTTCCCGGGACAGTGCTTCCCCACATCCTCTGCTTCAGCCCTGTTCTGAAGTACCTAGGTAATAGTATTTGATGCACATTTCCTGAGTTGTTTTGCAGATGTGAACCACTTCCCCCCACCAAATGGAAGAACTACTTGATGACCATGAGCACATAGCTCCAGGCCTCCTGGAGCCTAAGGACGGATAATGTTAACCCCTGTGACACCACCCCGCTGCCCACCACCAGCCAATCAGAGAACTGAGTACAAGCTGGTCACGTACCCTGTGACGCCCCCCTCTCCTGGCCTTTAAAAATGCCTTGCCAAAACCCTTCAGGGAGCTTGAGGCTTTTCAGGGCATGAGCCACCTGGTCTCCTTGCATGGCCTTGCAATAAACCTTTCTCTGCTCCAAACTCCGACGTTTCAGTTTGTTTGGCCTCACTGTGAGTTGGGCACACGAACTCGAGAACTTGGCTTAACACTGAGATCCCACATGCCTGGCAGCCAAAAAAAACCAAAACATAAAACAGAAGCAATATTGTAACAAATTCAATAAAGACCTTAAAAAAAAAAAAAAGGAGTCCATAAGTAGTAGGTCTACTTGAGGAAAGATGCTGATCTTAGAACAACAGCAGAAAATGTTCGAAGATAAATACATTTCCTAAGGTCAGATCTGTTGAGGCTTCTATTAACTGAGTTGCAGCTGCGACTGCCTTAAGCTGATTTGGGTCAACTCTGGCTACTGAGTTTGGCGGCCTGCTATAATATTCGGCAAGTCTCATTCTTCCACTGGAGTCTTGAGTTAACATTCCTAAAGCCTGATTATTCCTTTCTTGGACGACTCCTGTCAAAGATTTGTCATAGTTGGGTAGACCCAGTGCCGGAGGCTTTTGGAGGGCTGTCTTAAGATCAGTAGGTGCTTGTTTGTGTTTGTCTTCCCACGATGGGGGTTCTGGTGTGGTTTTGGTGAGTTCATAAAGCAGGGAAGCTTTTGAGGAAAAATTAGGAACCCAAAGCCTGCAATATCCTGCCAGGCCTAAAACCTCTCTAAGTTGTTTTTTTGTGGTAGGTTTTGGACAGTTTTGTATTCATTGTATGTACTTTAGAGAAAAGTGAAATCCCCTAGTGCTTTTTTTTTGTAATTTATTCATTTATTTATTTTTGGCTGCCTTGGGTCTTCGTTGCTGTGCACAGGCTTTCTGTAGTTGCAGTGTCGTGGTGCGCAGGCTTCTCATTGCGGTGGCTTCTCTTGGGTGCTAGAGTGTGGGCTTCAGTAATTGTGGCACATGGGCTCAGTAGTTGTGGCTTGTGGGCTCAGTAGTTGTGGCTCATGGGCTCTAGAGCGCAGGCTCAGTAGTTGTGGCGCAAAGGCTTAGCTGCTCCACAGCATGTGGGATCTTCCCGGACTAGGGCTTAGAACCCATGTCCCCTGCATTGGTAGGCAGATTCTTAACCACTGCGCCACCAGGGAAGAACCTCCCCTAGGGCTGTAAATCATGTCCTAAATAGCAAATAACCTGATCGCAAAACTCAAGTTTTTCCTTTGAGGACTTGTGACCTTTGCTTGCAAACTGTTGGAGTAAATGCATTGAGTCTAATTTAGAGGCTTCCTGTGTGGAAGAACACAGCAACAAATCATCCACATATTGTAAAGGTTAGGGAATGTAGGGTGCTCAGATCTTCCTAGAGGGCTTGGGGAAATGTGTGGAAGTTCCAGTAAGTCCCTGAGGCATTATGGTCCAAGTATCTTGCCAATTGTTCCAGGAAAGGCAAAAAAATGTTGGTGATTTGGGTCCAGAGGGATGCTAAAGAAAGATGAGCTGAAGTCTACCACTGTGAAACACTTAGCAGTTTGTGGGACCTGTGATAATAACGTCTTTGAATTGGGTACCACTGGAAGATGAGGAATCACAATTTTATTTATCGCCCTTAGGTTTTGGACAAATCGCCATCCTTGCCCACTTAGCTTTTTTTTTTTTAATTTTATATTATTTTTGGCTGTGTTGGGTCTTCGTTTCTGTGCGAGGGCTTTCTCTACTTGCGGCAAGCAGGGGCCACTCTTCGTCACGGTGCGCGGGCCTCTCACTGTCGTGGCCTCTCTTGTTGCGGAGCACAGGCTCCAGACACGCAGGCTCAGTAGTTGCGGCTCAAGGGCCTAGTTGCTCCGCGGCATGTGGGATCTTCCCAGACCAGGGTTCGAACCCGTGCCCCCTGCATTGGCAGGCAGATTCTCAACCACTGCGCCACCAGGGAAGCCCCACCCACTTAGCTTTTTAATTGGGAGGATGGGAGTGTTACAAGGGCTGGTGCAGCCAGCCCTTGTAAAATTTAACCCTTGTAAAATTAAAGATTCAACAATGGGGATGAGTCCTTGTGTAGCCTCTGATGTTAGTGGATATTGAATCAATTTAGGCAAAGGTTTGGTGGAGTGTATTTTTATGGGTTCAGCACTCTTGATTTTTCCAGTGTCTGATGATAAATTTGCCCACAGATTCTGGAGAACTCCAGATAACTCCTAGGGTGAAACATCTTCGATACTATCTATAGCAAATTGTAGAGCACATAATAATTGCGATTCGGGTTGGTCAGGGAATTCAAGGGTTATTTCTCCATCAGGCATGACCTTTATGTGCCTTTGTAATTTTTTTTGTTCTTTTTTTTGGCCGCTCAGCTTGCAGAATCTTAGCTCTGCAATCAGGGACTGAACCTGGGGCTACAGCAGTGAAAGCTCCAAGTCCTAACCACTGGACCGCCAAGGAACTCCCCTTGTCCTTGTAATTTAGATCAAAGATCTTGCTTGGCCCATTAAACTCGAAAGAGGTTGAGTCACAAAGTAGAAAGGTATGATTGCTGGAGATTGGTCCTAGGGTCATCTGGACCAGTTTTGATAGGTATTCTCATTGTACCTTATTTGAAAACCCCACTATTTTATATTGTTTTTCACTCTGAGGGATAGGTTGTTTTTATTTTTTTTAATTAATTAATTAATTTTGGCTGCGTTGGGTCTTCGTTGCTGCGCTCGGGCTTTCTCTAGTTGCGGTGCTCGAGCTTCTCATTGTGGTGGCTTCTCTTGGTGCAGAGCATGGGCTCTAGGGCACACGGGCTTCAGTAGTTGTGGCTCTCGGGCTCTAGAGCACGGGCTCAGTACTTGTGGCGCATGGGCTTAGCTGCTCTGTGGCATGTGGGATCTTCCCGGACCAGGGCTCGAACCTGTGTCCCCTGCATTGGCAGGTGGATTCTTAACCACTGCACGCCAGGGAAGCCCAGGATAGGTTGTTTTTAAAAGATGGGGGCTGACTTAGGTTCACATTTGTGACTTGGGCTGGGCCACTGGGGCAGCCTCCATTTTGTGGGTCCTGATATATGGATTTCCTTTATGAGAACCCACATCTGGTCAACCAAAGCCTGTTCTCCTCAGTTCTACCCATGATTGTCCTGGGAAGTGACTGCAGTTTGCCCTAGGTTGTAAATTCGATGAGTTTTTGTTGTTGTTGTTGTTGTTGTTTGTTTGTTTTTGTAGAATTCCATTATAGATTTATATCCTTTCCCTCCCCACCCCAGTCTGTACTTGAATTTGGGCAAAGGTAATTACAGTTGAAGTGACACATGTACTTAAAAGGAAATCAACACCTCTGCCTTCCTCCTGCATGAATATGAAAGAGGGATTTCTATCTAACTAGCCCTTCTCATTTTCCCTTCTGATGAGGAAGCTCTAGAGACATCCAGACTGTAGTTGGGCTGCCTGCCTCTTTTTCACACACGGCTTCATCTGCATCCTTCCAGGCAGTGCCTGAGGCCCTGGAGACCACTCCACTTCAGCCCTCTTTCCACCTGACAGGGGATTTAGAAACGAGCTTCCCATGCCTGATCAACAATTGATTTCTAACTTGTCCACCTCCTGGCTTTCAGCTCTCAGAGCTCAGCCCTCAGGGAGATCACACTTGACTTTGAAAGCTGAGGGGAAACCTGCTTGGCATTAACCTCCAAGTTCAAATCCTGAAGTTGCAGATTTGCAGGGTGGGTGATTAGGGAGGCTGGCATTTTAAAGCCACAAGTATAAGGGTAGGCCCTTATGTCTTTTAGTCATATTGGGCTTGTGATTATAATGACTATTGCTTGGTAGATGCTTTGCAAACATGGAATCATCATGGAATCATAGCAACTCTTATTCATCATACAAATGAGGAAACTGAGGCTAAAGGAAGTGAAGTGATTTGCCCATGTCACATAGCTGGTGATGGCTGAGCCAAGACCCCAAACCTGGTCTATCAGACTCCAAAGCTTAGAACTCAAAACTAGTTTGCCCAAGGTCATGTCATGGCTAGTAAGTGATTGAGCCAAAATTCCAATTAAAACAAAAATGAGAGACCATGACTTCCCCAGCAAACTTGTAGAGATGAAAGAAATGATGATATCAAATGTGAGTGAAGGTGAGTGAGATGAGCTTTCCTTCAGGCACTCAAGCCTCTGCAATTTGATGTTTCCCTTTTGAATAGCAATTTGATAATATATACAAAGTCCAAGCCTCTGCAATTTGATGTTTCCCTTTTGAATAGCAATTTGATAATATATACAAAGTCCTTAATTTTCTTTTCTTTTTTAAAATAATTAATTAATTAATTAATTTTTGGCTGCATTGGGTCTTCGTTGCTGCACGTGAGCTTTCTCTAGTTGTGGCGAGCGGGGACTACTCTTTGTTGCAGTGTGTGGGCTTCTCATTGTGGTGGCTTCTCTTGTTGCAGAGCACAGGCTCTAGAGCGCAGGCTCAGTAGTTGTGGCACACAGGCTTAGTTGCTCCACGGCATGTGGGATCTTCCCAGACTAAGGATTGAACCCATGTCCCCTGCATTGGCAGGTGGATTCATTGGCAGGTGATTCACCACCAGGGAAGTCTGATGCAGCTTTAAAAAAAAAATTCTATATTTATTTATTTGGCTGTACTGGGTCTTAGTTGCAGCTTGCAGGGTCTTTTAGTTGCAGTATGCAGGGGTCTTTTAGTTGCAGCATGTGGGGTATTTTAGTTGCGGCACGCGGGGTCTAGTTCCCTGACCAGGGATTGAACCCGGGCCCCCTGCATTGGGAGTGTGGAGTCTTAGCCACTGGACCACCAGGGAAATTCCTCACTATGTACTTTATTAAAGGGGACGGAAAAGGAACAACCTAAATTTCACCAACAAGGTTTGGTAAATTGATTATAATATGGCCACTCAATGGTATATTATGCAACTTTAAAAGTTGTATTCATAAAGATTTGCATTAACATGAAAAGTGCTTATGACATAACTCTAAAAGGATAGAAAGTACTACAATAATGTTTAAATGCATAAAAATTCCTGGGAATAAACACTCTAAAATATTAATATTTTACATTTGAATATTTAATATTTGAATGTTAGAAGTAGAAGCCATTGTAATTTTTCTTCTTTCTATTTTTCTGCATGATTAAAATTTTTCATAAGGAATAAACCTGACCAAGGAGGTGAAAGACATATGCTGAGAGCTATAAAACATGAATAAAGGAAATTAAAGATGATTCAAAGAAATGGAAAGATATCCCATGCTCTTGGACTGGAAGAATTAATATTTTTTAAATGGCCACACTACCCAAAGCAATATACAGGTTTAACACAATCCCTATCAGATTACCCATGACATTTTTCACAGAACTAGAACAAATAATCCTCAAATTTATATGGAACCATTCAAAAGACCCAGGATTGCCAAAGTAATCCTGAGGAAGAAGAACAAAGCAGGAGATATAACCCTCCCAGACTTCAGACAATACTACAAAGCTATAGTAATCAAAACAGTGTTGTATTGGCACAAAGACAGACATATGGACCAATGGAACAGAATAGAGAGCCCAGAAATAAACCCACACACCTACGGTCAATTAATCTTTGATAAAGGAGGCAAGAATATAAAATGGGAAAAAGTCTCTTCAGGAAGTGTTGCTGGGAAATTTGGACAGCTACATGTAAATCAATGAAGAACACACCCTCACTCCATGCACACACACAAAAACTCTCAAAATGGCTTAATGACTTAAATATAAAACAAGACACCATAAAAATCCTAGAAGAGAACATAGGCAAAACATTCTCTGACATAAATTGTACCAGTGTTTTCTTAGGTCAGTCTCCCAAGGCAATAGAAATAAAAACAAAAATAAACAAATGGTACCTAATCAAACTTACAAGATTTTGCACAGCTAAGGCAACCATAAACAAAACTAAAAGACAACCTACAAAATGGGAGAAAATATTTGTAAATTATGCAAGCGACAAGGGCTTAATTTCCAAAATATGCAAACAGCTCATACAACTCAACAACAACAAAAAAACAATCCATTTGAAAATCGGCGGAAGACCTAAATATACATTTCTCCAAAGAAGAAATACAGATGGCCAATAGGCATGTGAAAAGATGCTCAACATTGCTAATTTTTAGAGAAATGCAAATCAAAACTACAAAGAGGTACCATCTCACACCAGTCAGAATGGCCATCATTAAAAAGTCTACAAATAACAAATGCTAGAGAGGGTTTGGAGGAAAGGGAACCCTCCTACACTGTTGGTGGGAATGGAAGTTGGTGCAGTCACTGTGGAAAACAGTATGGAGGTTCCTCAGAAAACTAAAAATAATTGGGATCCACCGATCTCACTCCTGGGAATATATCCAGACAAAACTCTAATTCAAAAAGATACATGCACCTCTATCTTTATAGCAGCAGTATTCACAATAGCCAAGACATGGAAACAACATAAATGTCCATCCACAGATGAATGGATAAAGAAGATGTGGTACATATATACAATAGAATACTACTCAGCCATAAAAAAGAACAAAATAATGCCATTTGCAGCAACATGGCTGCAACTAGAGATAATCATACTAAATGAAGTCAGAAAGAGAAAGACAAATACCATATGATATCACTTATATGTGGAATCTAAAATATGACACAAATGAACCTATATACAAAGGAGAAACAGCCTCACAGACATAGAGAACAGACTTGTGGTGGCCGAGGGGGAGGGAGGGTGGGGGAGGGACGAACTGGGAGTTTGGGGTTAGTATATGCAAACTATTACATACAGAATGGATGGACAACAGGTCCTAATGTATAGCACAGGGAACTATATTCAATGTCCTAGAATAAACCATAATGAAAAAGAATATAAAAAAAGAATATATATATGTATATAAACTGAGTCACTTTGCTCTACAGCAGAAATTAACACAACATTGTAAATCAACTAAACTTCAATTAAAAAAAATTTTTCCATAAGGATATTTTTCCCTTAATGGATAAACATTGGCCATTATAAAGAGTATTCAAAGAGTATGTGGTCTGGTCTTTGAAAGCTATTCCAAGAGAAGGAAATTCATAATGAATAATATCAATATCTTTGGACTAAGTGTAAAGCAGCTCAAAGTGACTAATTTGAAGGAAGCATGATGATTTATTCAGACTCTGCACCTCCCCCTTTCCTTTCTTTACTTACTCCCCTTTACTTATTTTCTTTTTTAAAAAATTTATTTAATTTATTTTATTTTTGGCTGCGTTGGGTCTTCCCTGCTGCACGCGGGCATTCTCTAGTTGCAGCGAGCAGGGGCTACCCTTCGTTACAGTGCACAGGTTTCTCACTGCATTGGCTTCTCTTCTTGTGGAGCATGGGCTCTAGGCATGCAGGCTTCAGTAGTTGTGGCACGTAGGCTCAGTAGTTGTGGTGCATGGGCTTAGTTGCTCTGTGGCATGTAGGATCTTCCCAGACCAGGGCTCGAACCTGCGTCCCCTGCACTGGCAGGCGGATTCTTAAGCACTGTGCCACCAGGGAAGCCCTGTTTTCTTTTCTTTTCATCACTGATCACTATAGGAAATGATTGTTGTCCCTTCTGTACCCCTCCCCCAATGTCCCCACCCCTGCACCTAGATAAGTCTCTAGCTCTCATTAGGCCTCAACAAAGATTTGTAGAAGGAATAAATTCACTCTTACCCTGACGTTCCCCTAAGGCCAGAGTGCTGTTATGTTCACTCAAGTCAGGAGTTCAAAGAAGAGAAACTGAGAAGGGAAGGACAAGAACGTAATATAAAAATATCTCTGATCCATCTGGCCACTGGTATACGAACCACTGACAGCCTGCAATGGATCAGGATTTCCATGTCCATTGCCAACCTTAAAAAGGATAATTCATTGTTGGCCAAAAATAACTCCCGGGCTTCCCTGGTGGCACAGTGGTTGAGAGTCCGCCTGCCGATGCAGGGGACGTGGGTTTGTGCCCCTGTCTGGGAGGATCCCACACGCCGCGGAGCGGCTGGGCCCATGAGCCATGGCCGCTGAGGCTGCGCGTCGGGAGCCTGTGCTCCGCAACGGGAGAGGCCACAACAGTGAGAGGCCCACGTACCGCAAAAAAAAAACCCAAACTCCCATATTTGGAATGTTTACCACATGCCAAGGACTGTGTTAATAGAAATGTTTCTGTGTATTAATATTATTTCATCTTTATGATAGCCCTATGGGTAGATATTATTATTCTAATTGAAGAAACTGAGTCTCAAAGAGGTTACGTAACTTGCCCAAGGTCACCCAGATGGCAGGTGATGGAGGTGGCATCCAAAGTGAGAGCATTATGGTTTTCACCCCTTGCTAAGCATGAGGAAATGGAGATTACCAGACCCCACCTGAAGTCACCAACTCAGGATTTCCCAGAGTCTGGCCCTGGGATGTACTGAAAAGTCTCCACAGGTGACCTGAAACCCACCAAAAGTTGAAGACTTAGGCCCGGTTTGGTCTTAATCCAAACTCACCTTTTTAACCACTCACTTGGCTTGGACCCAGTACTAACTAATCGTATTTTGTTACTTCCCCAGAAGAATCTTTGGTAGAACCACTGCTGATCTTTGTGAAGGCTTTGGTCCAAATATCAGCTTTCAGGATGTGACTTTGTCTTTGGAGTAATGGAAACCAGCGCACAAGCTCAGAGGATTCTTAACAGAAAGGGTCTCAAAAACCCAGATGATCTAATAATATCTTTCAAGCCCAGGAACATACCTTTCACTCAGCCTGGAACCCTGAACCCTCCTCCTTGCCTCTTTAGCATATACCCCTCCATCTCTCAGATCACAACTTCCCACAGAACTTTTCCTATTTACTTGTGATTATTATTATTATTATTATTATTTTTTTTTTTTTTTTTTTTTTTTTTTTTTGCGGTATGCGGGCCTCTCACTGTTGTGGCCTCTCCCGTTGCGGAGCACAGGCTCCGGATGCGCAGGCTCAGCGGCCATGGCTCACGGGCCCAGCCGCTCCGCGGCATATGGGATCCTCCCGGACCGGGGCACGAACCCGTATCCCCTGCATCGGCAGGCGGACTCTCAACCACTGCGCCACCAGGGAGGCCCTATTATTTTTTTAATTAATTTATTTTTTTATTTTTGGCTGCATTGGGTCTTTGTTGCAGTGTGCGGGCTTTCTCTGGTTGCAGCAAGTGGGGGCTACTCTTCGTTGCGGTGCACAGGCTTCTCATTGCGGTGGCTTCTCTTGTTGCAGAGCACAGGCTCTAGGCGCACAGGCTTCAGTAGTTGTGTCACGTGGGCTCAGTAGTTGTGGCACGTGACCTTTAGAGTGCTGGCTCAGTAGTTGTGGCACACGGGCTTAGTTGCTCTGTGGCATGTGGGATCTTCCCGGGCCAGGGCTCAAACCCGTGTCCCCTGCATTGGCAGGAAGACTCTTAACCACTGTGCCACCAGGGGAGCCCCGTACTTGTGATTATTATTTGTTTCCCCCTGCACTGGACCAAAGAGAGCAAGGACTAGGCCTTGTGTTGCTTATCTCCAAACTCTAGCCCCAGGCCTAGCATGTAGTAGGTGCTCAGTAAATTATAGCTAATCTTTATAGACCTCCTACTATGTGCCAGGTTCTGTGCTGAGCACTTCATATATATTAAGTCACTTAATTCTTACAATGACCTAATTCCCATTTCACAGATGAACAAACTGAGGCATAGAAAGACCAAGTGGTCACTTAAGGATCGAAAAGGCTCAAACACACCATGCTAGTCAATTGTAAAGCCCAGATTCAAACCCAAGCAGTCAAGCTCCATAGTTGAAACTCTGGACTAATTCATATTATGGTGGTTGATTGATTGATGGTTTAATTAATGGCCTGTGGAGCAGCCACACCCACAGTTCACCTGCTGGAGACTAGAGCTAATGCCTGCCTGGGCAGGCCTGAACAGAATATCCAGGCAACATGGCCAAGCACCAGCCGTCAGAGAGATGCAAGTCACCCCTGAGATTACATCCTGGGTCCATCACTTATCCTCTTTGGACTCCAGTTCTCCCATCTGCTATGTAGGCTAGTAATTATCACCCTCAAGAATATTATGAAGATTAGATGACCTGATATACATGAAACAATCTCCCATGATGCATCATACCGGGCAGGAGGCATACAACACAGTGTTTCCTTTCTTTAATCAATCTTTCCCTTTCTGCAATTCAGTCTAAAGACTGTTCTAATAAGGCTCTAGCTTTTTCCGATGAACATTCTCCAGAGGAGATACAAAAGCAGCTGTGGCCTTTGCTTGCGTGTGCCTGCTCCCTCACTGAACACTTCTGCTATTTCTAGCTCATCTCTCATCACGGTCTTTTTCTTTTTCCAAGGTATCTAGGATACAGACTTGCTAGACCTGGCTCTGAATTCCCAGAGGTGGCCAAAGCAGGGCCTTTGACAAGTAGCCACATGGGGAAGCTGTAAAGGACAGAATCGAGAGAAAAAATTTTGCCCTGAGAATGGAGGCAAGGCCAGCCAAGCCCTCTCTTCTGACAGCAACTCAGAAGCAGAAACGGGGTGGGGGGGGAGGAAAAGGGGAGTGTCTTTACTCATTCTTTCCTTCCTCCCTTCATCTCTCTCCCTCCCCCATCCCTCCCTTCCTTTCTTCTTCCCTCCTTCCCTCCTTCCCTCCCTCCCTTCCTTCCTTTCTTTCTTTCTAGACAAAGGTCTTTTTTTTTTTTAAAGGACTGAATGATTTGGGACTCCAAATGACCTGAGTATTGACTAGGACCCATGACAAGCTAGGAAGGACAGTGCCTTTTTTTTAAAACATTTTTTTAAGAAGTTTTATGTATTTATTTATTTTGGGCTGTGTTGGGTCTTTGTTGCTGCGCGCGGACTTGGCTCTAGTTCCCTCGAGCGGGGGCTACTCTTTGTTGCGGTGCATGGGCTTCTCACTGCGATGGCTTCTCTTGTTGTGGAGCATGGGCTCTAGGTGTGTGGGCTTCAGTAGTTGTGGCATGTGGGCTCAGTTGTTATGGCTCACAGGCTCTAGAGTGCAGGCTCAGTAGTTGCGGCGCATGGGCTTAGTTGCTCCGCAGCATGTGGGATCTTCCCAGACCAGGGCTCGAACCCATGTCTCCCACATTGGCAGGTGGATTCTTAACCACTGCACCACCAGGGAAGCCCAAGGACAGTGTCTTTGTAGGGACAGGCTACTGTGGCATGTTTAAGCATAAGGAAAAATTAGACTCAAAAGCACCTCCCCATGGGTCTTTTGTTGCTTGAGTAAACTTCCGGCCTGGCAGTGCAAACAACTGGCAGAGCCTCTCCTGCAAGGGCGATGGGCCACTTGTTCTTGAAGTCACTCTCCCGAGTACCAGTGAGAATAGGGGAAGGGGTACAGGAGGGAGTCCACACAAAGATCCAGGTCCATATGTCCCTTTTTTAGGTAGGCCTCCTGATTTCCTCTTTTTTTTTCAGATTAAAACATTTTTCCAATAAATACATGCACATAGTGAACAGTTCAGACCACTCAGAAGAATAAAGTGAAAAGTTAGCCTTCTTTCTACCCCAGTTCTCAGGTTCTTGGGTACAACTATTATCTTCCCCTGCACCCCAAGGTGTTACATAACGTCAGATCTCCTAGTCCAAGCATTTTGCTTCCTGTAAATTATTTCCATCACCCAATATGTATGGAGCCCATTCTATATGGCAGGCACTGAGGATACCACGATAAGCATAGAGTCCCAGGCTCTGGCCTCAGGAAGCCTACAGCTTAGTGAGGAAGAGCACTAATTAAGTAACCGTGGGAACTCCCGGGCAGTCCAGTGGTTAGGACAAGCTTCCACTGCAGGAGAACCGGGTTTGATCCCTGGTTGGCGAACTAAGATCCTGCAAGCCATGTGGCGTGGCCAAAAACTAAAGTAAAATAAAATAAAATAAACCAGTAACCGTACATGCATAACTGTGAAAAGTGCCATAAAGGAGAAGTACAGGCATAGAACATGCCTGGCCAGGAAATGATATTTAAGCTGGTGTCTGAAGAATTTTAGGAGTTAAAAACAAGAGGGAAAACGTCTTTCTGCCAGAGGGAACAGCATGTGCAAAGTCCCTGCAAAGGGAAGGCATTTGCAGGAGGGACTGGGAGAAGGCAGTGTGGCCGTACAGAGTGAGAGGGAGGTGTGAGGTGACGTTCAAGGGCAGGCAGGGCCGGCTCACACAGCCATCTGGCAACTCTGGCAACCAGCCCAAAGCTTTTTAGAGTTGTGACTGTAACAAGGCAGTGTGCCAAGCACTTTGGATAAATCAAAGACCTTTCAGAAATTACTGGAAAAAATATGGACAAATGCAGCAAACAGCAGGAATTTGAGCCTGGGGGGTCGAACAGTCCTTGTATGGGTTTGGAGGCAGGACAGAAGCCTTCACCAGGCTGGGAATGGAGGAGACAACCAAAAGAATTGAAAGTAGGATCTTGAGGAGATATTTGTACACCCATGTTCACAGCAGCAGTATTCACAATAGCCAAAAGGTGGAAGCAACCCAAATGTCCATCGATGGATGGATGGCTAAACAAAATGTGGTCCATATAGACAATGGAATATTATTTAGCCTTAAGAAGGTGACCAATCTGACACATGCTACAATATGGATAAAGCTTGAGGACACTATGCTAAATGAAATAAGCCAGTCACAAAAAGACAAATACTGTATGATTCTATTTATGAGATACCTAGAGTAGTCAAATTCAGAAAGATAGAAAGTACTACAGTGGTTGCAACGGGCTGGGGACTTGTCATTTTATCATCTATATAGTGTCCTATGTCCACACTGCAGACAAGATACAGAATAGCTCCATCACCACAAGGATCCCTTGTGTTGCCCTTTTGTAACCACACCCACCTCCCGCTTCATCCCCAACCCATGCAACTCATCCATCCTCCATTTCTAAAATTTTGTTATTTCAAAAATGTTATGTATGTGACTTCCCTGGCATTCCAGTGGTTAAGACTCCACACTTCCAATGCAGGAGACACGGGTTCGATCCCTGTCTAAGAACTAAGAATCCATATGCCGTGTGGAGCAGCCAAAAAACAAAAAAAAAAAGTTATGTAAATAGAATCATACTGTATGCAGTCCTTTGGAATTGACCTTTTCCCCTTAAATTCCATGGAGGCTCATCCAGGTTGTTGTATGGGTGAGTAGTTTATTCCTTTATGTTATTAAGTGGTAAGTATTCCATGATATCTACTTACTTCAGTTTGTTTGACCAGTCACCACTGAAATATATCTGGGTTGATTCCAGTGTTTGACTATTACAAATAATGTTGCTATGAGCATTTGTATACTGGCTTTTTGCGTAAACATAAGTTTTTATTTCTCTGGGGAAAATGCCTAGGCGTGCTGTTGCTGGGCTGTATGCTAGTTGCATATTTAGTTTTTAAAGAAACTGCTAAACAGTTTTCCACAGCTGTACACTGACACTCTCACCAGTAATATGTGACTGATTCATATTCTCTGCATCCTCACCAGCATCTGGTGTTGTCACTAGTTTTTTTGTTTTATTTTGTTTTTTGATAAATTTATTTATTATTTTTTTAATTTATTTTGGCTGCATTGGGTCTTCGTTGCTGCGCGTGGGCTTTCTCTAGTTGCAACGTGTGGGGGCCACTTCGTTGCGGTGAGCGGGCCTCTCACTGCGGTGGCTTCTCTCATTGTAGAGCACGGGCTCCAGTCATGCGGGCCAGTAGCTGTGGCACGTGGGCTCAGTAGTTGTGGTGTGGCTTGTGGGCTCCAGAGTGCACGCTCAGTAGTCGTGGCACATAAGTTAGTTGCTCCGTGGCATGTGGGATCTTCTGGGACCAGGGCTTCAACCCATGTTCCCTGCACTGGCAGGCGGATTCCCAACCACTGCTACACCAGGGAAGCCTGTCACTAGTTTTTATTTTAGCCATTCTGATAGATGTGTAGTGATATCTTGTGTAGTTTTAATTTGTATTTCCTAATAGCTAATGATGTTGAACATGAAAATGTGCTTATTTGTCATCTATTCTTTTTGATAAGCTTTTTCTTCATGTTTTTTTTACCCATATTCTCATTAGATTGCTTTTTTGTTTTATTACTGAGTTTGAGGGTTCTTGATATCTTCTAGATACTAGTACTTTGTCAAATATGTGGTTTGCAAATATTTTCTTCCATTGGGTAGCTTATCTGTTCATTGTCTTCATGTGGGCTTTCACAGATGGAAAATTTTATATTTTGACAAGGTCCAATTAATCAGTTTTTCCTTTTATGAATCATACTTTTTGTGTTAAGTCTAATAACTCTTTACCTAGTTCTAGATACTGATTTTTCACTCTTTTTTTCCCTAAAAGTTTTGTAGTTTTACAGTCTATGATCTATTTTCATTTAACTTTTGTATAAAGTGCGAGGCTTATACTGAGGTTCTTTTTTTTTTTTTTTTTTTTTGCCTATGGACATCTAATTGGCTTTGCTTGATTTTTTTTAAAGACAAACTTATCCAGCATCATGATCAGACTATTAGATTTAGCCATCAACAGCACAGATGCAAAAACAAACAAACAAAACAAACAAACCCAAACCTACATTAAAACCCTTTGTTAAAACTCCTAGAAGAGATCATAGGCAAAACATTCTCTGACATAAATTTTACCAATGTTAGGACTTCGCTGTTAGTCGAGTGAGTAAGAATCTGCCTTCCAATGCAGGGGATGCGGGTTCAATCTCTGGTCGGGGAACAAAGATCCCACATGCTGCGGGGCAACTAACCCCACCCGGAGCAACTACTGAGCGGGCGTGCTCTGAGCCCGGGGGGCCACAACTAGAGAGAAGACTGCTCGCCGCAACGAGGATCCTGCGTGCCGCAACTAAGACACCACGCAGCTAAATAAATAAGTAAATAAGTAAATAAGTAAATATTGTTTTTTAAAAGTCTATAAATAACAACTGCTGGAGAGGGTTTGGAGAAAATGGAACTCTCCTACACTGCTGGTGGGAATGGAAATTGGTGCAGCCATTATGGAAAAGAGTATGGAGTTTCCTCAGAAAACTAAAAATAATTGGGATCCAGCAATCCCATTCCTGGGCATATATCCAGACAAAACTCTAATTCAAAAAGATACATGCACCCCTATGTTCATAGCAGCACTATTCACAATAGCCAAGACATGGAAACAACATAAATGTCATTGACAGAAGAATGGATAAAGAAGATGTGGGGCTTCCCTGGTGGCGCAGAGGTTGAGAGTCCGCCTGCCGATGCAGGGGACACGGGTTCGTGCCCTGGTCCGGGAAGATCCCACATGCCACGGAGCAGCTGGGCCCGTGAGCCATGGCCACTGAGCCTGCGCGCCTGGAGCCTGTGCTCCGCAACGGGAAAGGCCACAACAGTGAGAGGCCCGCGTACCGCAAAAAAAAAAAAAAAAAAAGAAGATGTGGTATATATATATAATGGAATACATAAAAAAGAACAAAATAATGCTATTTGCAGCAACATGGATGCAAATAGAGATAATCATACTAAGTGAAGTAAGTCAGAAAGAGAAAGACAAATACCATATGATATCACTGACATGTGGAATCTAAACTATGACACAATGGAATCTACTTATGAAACATAAACAGTCTCACAGACATAGAGAACAGACTTATGGTTGCCAAGGGGGAGGGGACTGGAGGAGGGACGGAGTGGGAGTTTGGGGATAGTAGATGCAAACTATTACATATAGAATGGATGGACAACAAGGTCCTACTGTATAGCACAGGGAACAATATTCAATATCCTATGATAAACCATAATGGAAAAGAATATAAAAAAAGAATGTATATAAACGTATACCAAAATCACTGCTGTACAGCAGAAATTAACACAAAATTGTAAATCAACTATACTTCAATTAAAAAAAAACAGGGCTTCCCTGATGACACAGAGGTTAAGAATCCACCTGCCAATGCAGGGGATACGGGTTCCAGCCCTGGTCCAGGAAGATCCCACATGCCAAAATAAATAAATTAATTAAAATAATGTATTTTAATTATTAGCCAAAAATATAAATAAATAAAAATAACCTCTTGGGTGATGTTCTTCAGTGTCTTCTTTAATGCTGCCAACAAAACCTTTTTCACTGTTAAGCAAGCATCTGGTCATTGAGAATGTTCTCTGGACACAGCCCTCTTTGGTTCCATGACCATGCCATGTGCCTCCATCCACGGCCGCGTCTTCCTCCTCCACAGTGGTGTAGGGGACAAACCTAAAGCCCTGGAGCGCTTGGTGTTTGGACCTCTCCCACCTGCAGTCCGCAAGCGAGCGTTCCCAGCAGCTCAAGATGGCTCCTTAGCATCCGTTGTTTCAAAGCAAAAGCCTCTAATGAAGAGCCTAACAGCTGTTGGCCCTCTTTGGGAGCCTCTGACTAAATAGGATGGCAGTGTAGTGATGCTTACTCAGCAGTGACCACCAGGAGAAAGTGAGTTTGCTTCTTTTTTTTTGTAAATTTATGTATTTATTTTTGGCTGCCTTGGGTCTTTGTTGCTGCGCGCGGGCTTTCTCTAGTTGCAATGAGCGGGGGCTACTCTTCATTGTGGTGCGCGGGCTTCTCATTGCGGTGGCTTCTCTTGTTGCGGAGCACGGGCTCTAGGCGTGCGGGCTCAGTAGTTGTGGTTCGTGGGCTCTAAAGCGCAGGCTCAGTAGCTGTGGCGCATGGGCTTAATTGCTCCGCGGCATGTGGGATCTTCCCGGACCAGGGCTCGAACCCTGCAACCCTGCATTGGCAGGAGTATTCTTAACCACTGCGCCACCAGGAGAGTCCCTTCTTGATTTTTAATCACCACCTCTCTCCTTGTTACTCATTCCCAACACACAGAGATAGCCCCACCCCTGACTCCTTTAGGACATGCGGGGTTAGGTTTTGTTTTGGTCTAAAATAAATTGACATTACCTCTTTTACAGATATTCACAGGATCTCCCTAGGGTACTAGAAACCTTTCTCGGTGTCCCCCAAACAAGTTTGGGCACATTGCACCAGAAGCTGTTGGGGGTTTGATGTGTTGTTGCTTTTCTGATTTATTCATTGATTTCACATGACAATCATGCTAGTAGTTACCATGTGTGGTGTCCAGCCATATGCCAATTGCTTTGTACTATTTATCTCTTTTTATCTTCACAATATGCCTGCAAGGTACGTATTTTCATGCCTATTTTATGGATAGGAAATTGAGGATGGGAGAAGTTGAGTAACTTACTGATAGGAGAACTGGAATTTAAACCCAGTCTTTCTGATTTTAAAACCTGTGTTGAAAGTGAAAACATAACCTGCAGAATGGGAGAAAATTTTTGCAAATCATATGTCTGATAAGGGAGCTTTATCTAGAACATATAAAGAATTCTTATACCTCAATAATAAAAAGACAACCCAATTTAAAAATGGGCAAAGACACTGAGTAGACATTACTCCAAAGATATATAAATGAGCGCAGAAAGCACATGAAAAGCTGCGTAATGTCATTAGCCATCAGGTAAGGTAAATTAAAATTAAGAGATACCAATCACACCCACTAGGATGGCTATAATTTTAAAAAGATGAAGAACAGCAGGCTTTGGTCAGGATGTGGAGAGATTGGGACCCTCATACACTCTTGATGGGAACATAAAAACACGTGCAGCTGCTTTGAAGAGATGCATCTGGATGTTCCTCAAAAGGTTAAAACAGAGTTACCACGTGACCCAGCAATTACAATCCTAGATAAATAGCCAAGTGAAATGGAAGCATATGCTCACACAAATACTTGTATGTGAAAGTTCATAGCAGCATTATTAATAATAGCCAAAAAGCAAAAACAACTCAAATGCCCATTAACTGATGAATGGATAAAGTGTGGAATATCCATACAACAGAAAACGATTTGGCAATAGAAAGAAATGAAGTACTGGGGCTTCCCTGGTGGCGCAGTGGTTGAGAGTCCGCCTGCCAATGCAGGGGACATGGGTTCGTGCCCCGGTCCGGGAAGATCCCACATGCCGCGGAGCAGCTAGGCCGTGAGCCATGGCCGCTGAGCCTGCGCGTCCGGAGCCTGTGCTCCACAACGGGAAAGGCCACAGCAGTGAGAGGCCCGTGTACCGCAAAAAAAAAAAAAAAAAAGAAATGAAGTATTGATGCATGCTATAACCTGGATGAACCTTGAGAACATTATGCTAACTGTAAGAAGCCAGACCCAAAAGGACCACATATCATTTGACTTCATTTATATGAAATATCCAGAATAGGCAAATCCATAGAGACAGAAAGTAGATTAGTGGTTGCCTAGGGCTGAGGGGAGTCAAAGGGAAATGGGTAGTGACTACTAAAAGAGGCTTCTTTCTGAGATGATGAAAATATTCTAAAATTGATTTTGGTGATGGTTGCACAGCTCTGTGAATATACTAAAAAGCACTAAACCATACACTTTAAATGAATGAGCCATATTTGATTTATGTCTCAATAAAGCTGTTGAAAAAATAAGGCCTGGGTTATCACATGGCTTGTCAGGGACTCAGTTTCTCATTCAGTCAGTCATTCAACAAACATTTGTTAAATACCTACCATGTGTCAGGCACCATTCTGGGCACTGAGCATACAGTGGTTTACAAACCAGACAAAGGCCCTGCGTTTACGAGGTTTATATTCTAATGCAGGGAGACAGAATATAGACCAAGAAATTTTAGAGAGATCAGGACTTCACTGGTGGTCCAGTGGTTAAGACTCTGCATTCCCAATGTTG
The DNA here is from genome assembly GCF_964165515.1 of Mesoplodon bidens. Classification (NCBI taxonomy): domain Eukaryota; kingdom Metazoa; phylum Chordata; class Mammalia; order Artiodactyla; family Ziphiidae; genus Mesoplodon; species Mesoplodon bidens. The sequence goes on along the minus strand of NC_138160.1, from coordinate 171,158,412 downwards.
GGGGCACGGCTATGATCCCTGATCTGGGAACTAAGATGGCGCATGGCGAATGGTGCGGCCAAAAAAAAAAAAAAAAGGTAAAAAAAAAAAATTTTAGAGAGATTATTTCAGATATCGATGCATGCTATACAGAAATGAAATGGGGGGGGTGATCATTTTGTAATGAATAGAAATACTGAATCACTAGGTTGTGTACCCGGAACTAACATGGTATTGTAGGTCAATTATATTTCAATAAATTAATTAATTAACTAGCCAGTTAACTGATTAATTCGAAAGAAACTAAATGGGGGTTTTAAGATAGGAAGTGACTGGTTGAAAGGGAAGTGAGCTACTTTAAATAGGGTTGCTAAGAAAGGTTTCTTTGAGGAGGTGGCCTTTAACTGAATTATTCCTTCCTCCCTCCCTCCCTCCCTCCCTCCCTCCCATCCTTCCTTCCTTCCTTCCTTCCTTCCGCAAACATCCCCTGAGCTCCTGCAGGCCCTGTGATAGGAAGTCATTCCATGGCCAAATCTCAGCTTCCACCAATGCCTTTTCTGATTGACTAATCTGTTTCCTTGTTCAACTTGGTGCCCATCTGATTTGTGAAATGTTTACATAGCATCTTTCCCTTTCTCTGTCTGGTGGGAGAGAGGGAGATAGCAAAAATTGCCTCCCCTTGGGACAGTGAAATAGAAATCATTCAGCAATTGCAGAGAAAACCAGAAAATAAAGCAAACATTTTCTCAAAATCAGTGCCATGGACTAAACACATTGGTTTTGTTGAAGTCCCTGGCAATTTCCCCAGCTCTTACATAAACCTGGTTGACAAATGAGAGAGTCCTAGAGGATGAAACTCCCAGTTGGTCAGGCTGTGGCCTCTGCTCAACAGTTCCAAGCCCTGCAGTCCAGACTCTGGCGCAGAACAGTTCTTTGAGTTTCTATGTGAGTTCATGGCTTTCCGTGTCAGGACCCTAATCCCAGTCCAGTGATACAGGCAGCGCTGGGTGGCTCTGAGACCCCTGACCCCCGAGGGCTCACCACCCATTTGAATGCCACCGGAAGTGGTATTTCTGACCGCAAGTACAGCGAGCTACCCCTTTACTGGGATCTGCGGCAGAAGGCACAAAAAGCAGACTGACCCATGGAGACAATGGGAAGAATTGGTGGCCCAAATTCTGGTCCTGGTTCTGCACCGACTAAACATGTACCTTACTTAAATCTTATCACTTTTTTGGGCCCTTGTTTCTCCTTTTGTAAACTGAGAGGGTTGGACCAGTTCTGGGATGAATAAGAGCAGATCTGGATTATGCTACACATACCCCTGCCATGCAGACGTCACTAATGGATCACACCACCCTTGAGATTCAGTTACAGAATCCTTCTCAATATAGCGTTCTAATCAGCTACCATACCACCAATGGATCAGAGTTAGCCCATAGCTTAGCACATAGCTTAGCACCTACTAGCCATGTGCCTGAACTGGGTTGTTTCTAATATCCTGATGAATCTGAGCCTCTAAGTTTGCAATCACAGCAGTGTTTGGGCCTTGGAGTGGTAGAAAGGAACATGGGCATTAGAATCAGAAAGTCCTGGGTTTGAATCCCAATGGTGCCATTTACTAGTTTTGCAATCTTGGGTGAGTTAGTTCTCTCTGAGCCTCAGTTTAGTCTTCTCTGTAAAACAGGATCAGTGTCCCTAACACACACAGGGTTGTACAAATTAAATTAGATAATGCTTGTAATATACCTTTTGCTTGCACACGGAACACAGACACATCCAGCAAATGTGTACACCAAGAGACTTGTCTTCTACCCTGTTCTGCTCCCCTCTCCATCCCACACAGCAGAGAAGCCCTGACAAGGGGCTCCTGACCTGTGCTGCCTGAAGTCCCCTCCTCCCAGGGCTGTCTCTTCTGTCAATGTCAGATAGATCTCTGCCCTTCTAACACTCCCTGGGGCCTGCCAGCACGTCAGGGAGCTCAAAGCAGCCTCACAGTCTTCTGGCCAAGGCAGAAGCTGGAAAGAACCGTCAGAGATTAGTGAACTATGGGCTTTCCCTCTGGTTTTCACACTTGGCTTCTGCTTAACAATAGCAGCACCAGATGCTGGTTGCAGGTGGGACTATAGTTTCTTAGAAGCAGGGCTGTAGCTGGGCTATTGTTTTTGTCATGTAGTATAGGTACCCGGGGCCACTGTGGGACAACTTGGTTTATAATTTCTGTAGGCCCTAGATGGCAAGTTCATGGCCCAAGTACCACCAATCTCTTGCCCTTAGCCCACCCCCCATCACTGTGCTAAGAGCTGGGTTCTCTGGGAAGTAGACTGTGAGACAGAAATTTACACGTGAAAAATTTACTGAAGATGCTTTCAGAATCAACAGCTGTGGGGAGGGGAGGAAGCAGGATGGAGCACTGGAGAAGTTGAATTATGATGTACATGCAGCAAAGGCCCCAGTGCATTCTACCGGGAGCTCAGGAGCTGGAGTGACCTGGGCAGCGTTGCCTCCTATTGTTGACCCACATTGATCAGTGGGGCGGCGCTCTTCAGCCAACGGCAAGGCCTGGAGAGGGGTCCCAACAACACTCCCCGCTGACGGGCGACTAAATGACTCAGTCCTGGAGTCACAAACCTGTCTCAGGATCCATCACATGTGCTCATGCAGACATCGCATCTCATTTCACTTATTTATTTATTTGGCTGAGTCGGGTCTTAGTTGCGGCACGTGGGATCTTCGTTGCGGCATGTGTGATCTTTCGTTGCGGCGTGCAGCCGTCTCTCTAGCGTGCTCGGGCTCAGTAGTTGCTGCGCACGGGCTTAGTTGCCCTGTGGCATATGGGATCCCAGTTCCCCGACCAGGGATGGAACCTGCGTCCCCTGCACTGGAAGGCAGATTCTTAACCACTGGACCACCAGGGAAATCTCAGACATTGCATTTCTTCTCC